>NC_086452.1:82226862-82377388 GCF_028390025.1 Pseudophryne corroboree
CTATCCATCCATACCTGTGGTGCATTTCAGGTTTGCACAGTTTGCTGACCACCAGTATATATTATATAGCAGTACGGTACAGTAGGCCACTGCTCTACCTACCTCTGTGTCGTCAAGTATACTATCCATCCATACCTGTGGTGCATTTCAGGCTTGCACAGTTTGCTGACCACCAGTATATAATATATAGCAGTACGGTACAGAAGGCCACTGCTCTACCTACCTCTGTGTCGTCAAGTATACTATCCATCCATACCTGTGGTGCATTTCAGTTTTGCACAGTTTGCTGACCACCAGTATATAATATATAGCAGTACGGCACAGTAGGCCACTGCTCTACCTACCTCTGTGTCGTCAAGTATACTATCCATCCATACCTGTGGTGCATTTCAGTTTTGCAGTTTGCTGACCACCAGTATATAATATATAGCAGTACGGTATAAAAGGCCACTGCTCTACCTACCTCTTTGTCGTCAAGTATACTATCCATCCATACCTGTGGTGCATTTCAGTTTTGCACAGTTTGCTGACCACCAGTATATAATATATAGCAGTACGGTACAGTAGGCCACTGCTCTACCTACCTCTGTGTCGTCAAGTATACTATCCATCCATACCTGTGGTGCATTTCAGTTTTGCACAGTTTGCTGACCACCAGTATATAATATATAGCAGTACGGTACAGAAGGCCACTGCTCTACCTACCTCTGTGTCGTCAAGTATACTATCCATCCATACCTGTGGTGCATTTCAGTTTTGCACAGTTTGCTGACCACCAGTATATAATATATAGCAGTACGTACCTATACTATCCATCCATACCTGTGGTGCATTTCAGTTTTGCACAGTTTGCTGACCACCAGTATATAATATATAGCAGTACGTACCTACCTCTGTGTCGTCAAGTATACTATCCATCCATACCTGTGGTGCATTTCAGTTATGCAGTTTGCTGACCACCAGTATATAATATATAGCAGTACGGTATAAAAGGCCACTGCTCTACCTACCTCTGTGTCGTCAAGTATACTATCCATCCATACCTGTGGTGCATTTCAGTTTTGCACAGTTTGCTGACCACCAGTATATAATATATAGCAGTACGGTACAGTAGGCCACTGCTCTACCTACCTCTGTGTCGTCAAGTATACTATCCATCCATACCTGTGGTGCATTTCAGTTGTGCGCAGTATATATAGTAGTAGGCCATTGCTATTGATATATTACTGGCATGTAAGTCCACACATTAAAAAATGGAGAACAAAAATGTGGAGGGTAAAATAGGGAAAGATCAAGATCCACTTCCACCTCGTGCTGAAGCTGCTGCCACTAGTCATGGCCGAGACGATGAAATGCCATCAACATCGTCTGCCAAGGCCGATGGCCAATGTCATAGTAGAGAGCATGTAAAATCCAAAAAAATAAAGCTCAGTAAAATGACCCAAAAATCTAAATCAAAATCGTCTGAGGAGAAGCGTAAACTTGCCAATGTGCCATTTACGACACGGAGTGGCAAGGAATGGCTGAGGGCCTGTCCTATGTTCATGGCTAGTGGTTTCTTTAATTTTTCTTTGCATCCTGTGCTGTTTGGGGACTATTTTTGGAAGTGCCATCCTTTCTGACACTGCAGTGCCACTCCTAGATGGGCCAGGTGTTTGTGTCGGCCACTTGGGTCGCTTAGCTTAGTCACACAGCTACCTTATTGCGCCTCTTTTTTTCTTTGCATCATGTGCTGTTTGTGGACTATTTTTTTTAAGTGCCATCCTGTCTGACACTGCAGTGCCACTCCTAGATGGGCCAGGTGTTTGTGTCGGCCACTTGGGTCGCTTAGCTTAGTCACACAGCTACCTCATTGCGCCTCTTTTTTTCTTTGCATCATGTGCTGTTTGGGGGACTATTTTTTTTTAAATGCCATCCTGTCTGACACTGCAGTGCCACTCCTAGATGGGCCAGGTGTTTGTGTCGGCCACTTGGGTCGCTTAGCTTAGTCATCCAGCGACCTCAGTGCAAATTTTAGGACTAAAAATAATATTGTGAGGTGTTCAGAATAGACTGAAAATGAGTGGAAATTATGGTTATTGAGGTTAATAATACTATGGGATCAAAATGACCCCCAAATTCTATGATTTAAGCTGTTTTTGAGGGTTTTTTGTAAAAAAAAAAAAACGAATCCGAGAAAAAATATTCAGGGAGGTTTTGCCAAAACGTGTCCGAATCCAAAACACGGCCACGGAACCGAATCCAAAACCAAAACACAAAACCCGAAAAATTTCCGGTGCACATCACTAATTACTATACATACATACACTGCACTTACTATACATACATACACTGCACACCATACCCCCCCATCCGCAGCACCCACACACCCGCCTCTCCCCAACCAGTGGTGGCTCCAGACTCCCACCCCCACCCACGGCACACCCACACCCGTCCGTCCCCCATCTCCGCTCCACCACAACTGCCCCTCCCCCACACGCAGAACCTTCGCAAACGCCCCTCCACCATTCACGCCCCCCCTCCCCCATCCGCATCTACCCCGCACCCACCACTCCCCCAACCACAGCACTTACTAGGTGATTCATCATGCCCTGCGTGCGCTGTTTACCCCATCACAAGGGGCTAGGGCCCCTTAACCATTGCACGCCCTTTGTCCGCGCAATATTTAACCACTCACAGAATTATGATTGGAGATAATACTCCATATAATCAAAATATTGCACATCCCAAGGGCATGCAAGGGTCAAGGGGGCGTAGCCCCTTGCGACGGTGTGAAGAGCGCCCGTAGGGCGCGATGAGTCACCTAGTATATATATATATTTATTTATTTATTTATTTATACATATACAAAAAGGATTACCCCAGGTGCGCTAAAGATACTTTCGGTGTATTGTTATGGGAATAATCCCTGCGTAGTTGGGTATACCCTTTTACCAGAATAGTCACTCCAGATTAAAACAAAAATATTAAATTAATTAATTCAATACCTGAATATTTACTCCTGGTATATAAACAGAGGTAAAAACTATTTTCTTAAAAACATATACAGAAAGTTTACATAGATTTCCATATATCATATATAGTAACATATAACCAGCTCCAAATCAGGAGATATAATTTAAATATCACCTCACCCTTATGGGTGTGAGCTCGTAGGTGACTGATCTCCTGTGGTGGGTGCAAGCTGTTATGATTGGGGGGGGGGCATGAAGTTGTTGTACCGGGACTTCTCTTGGCAGCCCTGATGAGGACTTAGCTGTTTTTCGCAGCGGTGCGAATGGGTCGGTTCTGCGCATGCGCGGTGGCCACATTGCGTAGGAGCGGTGCCGCTAGCGATGAAAATAGTCGCAGCAGCGACCGCAAGAAGATTGACAGTAGGAAGGCGTTCCGGGGCGTCAACTCACCGTTTTCTGGGCGTGAAGATCTGAACGCAGGCGTGTTGAGTCGTTTGGAGGGCGGATGTCTGACGTCAATTCTGGGACCTGCAACGCTGGATTCATCGCACTTACCCTGGTCTTGTTTTACACAAAACTTTTTTTGCATAGCAGGGTTACACAAGCGATCGCAGGCCTGCTATGCAAAAATACACTCCCCCATAGGCGGCGTCTAGTTGATCACACGGGCTGCAAAAAGTTGCTACGTGCGATCAACTCAGAATGACCCCCTTAAGCCGAATGAACCTGTTTTAATCATTCTATTTTTTTTATATTTTAATCATCCGAGACTGGACACTGTTTCAAAACGACACTTTTATTCATCATTTGAATTTTCAGATATACACTTATGATATAACATATGGAATTGTTATATGTAAAAGTAATATAGAGCACTGCTTTAATACCTCAGTTTACTGTCTCGATAAAGACAATTAGCAGGTGCAGACAGTACAGTAGATATCTTTAATACATACAGTACTCCCTAACAAATGCTAGCGGAGTGTAATGTGGATTAAGAGCTAGCTACCTGTATTCTTGGCCAGTCTAGAGTAATGGCTGCACCACAGCCAAGAAGTGTTACTCTGGAGATGACCTTTATCTAATGATGCTGTGATAATGATCTCTGGCATACCTTATTCATGACAGAAGTGTTTCTTTTGTCACATCTAATAAATGGAAGGTTTTATATACAGTATCTGTAAAATCCACCATAAAACTTCATGGCGCTATTCGCACTGATATCATAGAGGCATTGCAGCTGTGAAATTTCCCAATATCTCGGACCCTAAAGATTTAAATATTATTATTTTCGGATTCGCTTTTCATAGCAAAAATAGAATATTTTGCTTTTGGAATATGTTGCTGCTTGTATGCAATGCAAGACAGACCCTCAGTAAGACCCCATGGAGCCCAAGACAGCAGAATGCTATGTACCCCACCATTTGTGCAAATTAGTATCTTGTATTTCTGGTTCTGGGTGCACAGTGGAGCCAAGGGTGGTGGTGGGGCGGTTATATTTTACCCGGGCTTGTAAGAGGGGCCGGGGGAAGGGGGTCTGGATCCTGCTGCCCACCACCCCTATTGTAGAGAGCACATGCCTCTCTTCCCAGCCCCCAGATCACACGCTGGTTTTGTGCTGTGCTGTGCAGTCACCCCTCTCTCTCTCTGCTTGATATGCGGAGGGGGGCGATCGTACCCATCACCAGTAGACAGCGCCCATAAGCCCCCATGCCGGCTCCCAAATACTGCATTATTTTTTATTTACTAAGGAGGGGGGCTGCATTGCTTCCACCCCCCCATTACCTGGGCCCGGCATAGCTGTCGGCGCCCCTGTGGGTACACACTATGCGATGTGTACCCAGCCGATGTGTCAGTCCAATGGGCTGACATATCGAATCCTAGGTACACATCAGAATGATCTAATGAAGAATGGAAAGATCACTGTTCCGTTCTTTATTAGCATACACCAGGTTGCATGTACCATCGCCCGGTTGGCCGTACAGCACGGCGATTGGGCTGCGTCACATGTGACCGCGGGCACCCACATATCGGGCATACTCACTGAACGATATGCTCGATATGTCATTCCAAGTCGGCTGGAAACAATACATCAGGCCGATATCGATTCAGTGTGTACCCTTAAAGAATCTGTAGGACAGTTCCTATGCAGCAACATACAGGATTACATGGGAGTGCAGTGACATAGACAGATACAGACATTATAGTCATCTGTCCAGCTCAAAATAGGAAAGACATGCGCTGTATATGTTATTCATATTAGTCCCTGCCTCACTGGGGCGACAGTTCTCTAACATACAAATGTACACATACTTACACACTAATGTTCATTATGTCAGGAGCCAAATAAGCTTCCAATATGTTTTTGGGTGTGAGGAAACTGGAGAACCCGGAGGAATCCCATGCAAACACAGGAAGAATTTACAAACTTCTCACAGATAGGCCATGACCAGGAATCTGCAGAATGTCAACATGTTTACAATGTTGACATGTTTACAATGTTGACATGTGAAATGTTGACATTCTACATGTAGCGGAGTGTTAGGGTTAGAGGGGCAGGTAGGATAATGGTGCTATAATACCAGATTGAACAAACCATTTTGTTCACTATATCGGCTGTACAATTCAGGCTGGAAGACCAGAGGGTTAGGATTAGGTTGTGGGACAAGAGGGTTAGGGATTGGCAGCGTAATACAGTGGTTAGGGTAAGGCACTAGAGAGAGGGTTAGGGTTAGGCACTAGGGATAGGATTAGGCACAAGGGAGAGGGTTAGGCACAAGGGTGAGCATTAGGATTAGACACAAGGGAGAGCATTAGGGTGAGGCTCTAGGGAGAGCATTAGGGTTAAGCACTAGGTAGATGCTTAGGCACTAGGGAGAGGGTTAGGGTTAGGCCCTAGGGAGAGGGTTAGGATTAAGCACTAAGGGGATAGTTTGGGTTAGGCACTAGGGTGGGAGTTAAGGTTAGGTACAAGGGAACGCATTAAGGGTTAGGCACTAGTGAGAGGGCTAGGCACTAGGCAGAGGGTTATGGTTAAGCACTAGGGAGAGGTTTAGGATTAGGCACAAGGGAAGAGCATTAGGGTTAGGCACTAGGGAGAGGGTTAGGATTAGGCACAAGAGAGAGCATTAGGGTTAGGCACTAGGCAGAGGGTTAGGCACTAGGGAGAGGGTTAGGATTAGGCACAAGGGATAGCATTAGGGTTAGGTACTAGGCAGAGGGTTAAGCACTAGGGAAGAGCATTTGGGTTAGGCACTAGGCAGAGGGTTAGGCACTAGGGAGAGGGTTAGGATTAGGCACAAGAGAGAGCATTAGGGTTAGGCACTAGGCAGAGGGTTAGGCACTAGGGAGAGGGTTAGGATTAGGCACAAGGGATAGCATTAGGGTTAGGCACTAGGCAGAGGGTTAGGCACTAGGGAGAGGGTTATGGTTAAGCATTAGGGAGAGGGTTAGGATTAGGCACAAGGGATAGCATTAGGGTTAGGTACTAGGCAGAGGGTTAAGCACTAGGGAAGAGCATTTGGGTTAGGCACTAGGCAGAGGGTTAGGCACTAGGGAGAGGGTTATTATTAGGCACAAGGGAGAGCATTAGGGTTAAGCACTAGGTAGATGGTTAGGCACTAGAGAGAGGGTAAGGGTTGGGCACTAGTGAGAGGGTAAGGGTTGGACACTAGTGAGAGGGTAAGGGTTGGGCAATAGGGCCCACCTGACAGAGAAAACTGCTGCATCACCAGAGCCGCTACCATGTACATGATTGCTGCACCGCTGGGACACACAGTTTTGTTGACATTCTAATCATGGCTACACGATGAATGTTGACAAAACAAACCCAACACGGGATGTACCAAGGAGTTGACTTTGTGTTATACTGGGTCAGAAATGCAGATAATTCAGGTGAGAGATAAACTGAAGTTATGTCCAGTAACCAGCATGAGTAACCAGAAATCAAACACTAGAAAATCCAACATAATCTCTCATGACCACAAAAGTAATGACTAATAACAATTCAAAACTGAAAATAAGCAGAAGATGGTTTCATAAGAATCAATGCTGATCAGATTTGCTGAGGATATTTTTACAGCACTTTCAGAAAGCAGGAAACACTACATACTGCTTAATAGGCAGTAGTCCAGATGCTCACCGGTGGATAGGTCACAACCTGTGATTCATACAGGTAATTGTTTGTCTCATCTATTTCAATTACCTTTATAGCACTGACTTTAACCTTCAGGCCAAGCGCTTTTGCTCAGGTCATAGAAATATGGGGTGAGTTTTCGATCATTGTGTATGACACCCTGGAGTGGGAGGGGTGAGAGCTGTGGGGTAAGAGAGAGGATGCTCCCGAGTATGTTCATTGAGTGTAAAGTTCAGATAGAAGTGCCTGAGATGGAGCGATAAGGACTCAAGAGTTTCCTGAATATGTGTTAGATGATGCTTCCTGACCGCATCCCAGACAGATGAACGAAGCTGAGTTATTATAGCAGAGAGTGTGATGAGAGAGCTTTAAATGCAGCTGTCCCGATGGATGTGAGAAAAGCAGTCCACAAATGTCTGTGCACACTGGTGGAAAGCTTTGTGAGCTGAGAACCCAGGTACTACAATATATGGAACCATCCAGTAAAGTGAGAGACTTTACAGAGAAGAGGTCTGCAAGGGGAAGGGGAAACAGATCAGTTACCCAAAAGCTATAGTGCTACAGGAAAGAAGCAAAGTAGTAAGTGACAGTCTTATCACAAATCAGTGTTCGCTCTCAAATCAAGTGGATCGTTATTACCCAATAAGCCTAAATATAGATAGGATGATGATGGGTGATTATAATGCCAGGTACAGATGTGAACAAGTAACTGATGAAATCCACCAAGAAATGTACATAACATTGCCTTATTACAGAGGTTCTCAAACGCAGTCCTCAAAGCACCCCAACAGTCTGTCCCTTCCCCTTTACTTCATTTAAACATGCTAGAGCAGAAGTTCTCAAACGCTGGCCTTAAGGCACCCCAGCGGTCCAGGTTTTAAGTTTATGCATGCTTGTCCACAGGTGACTTAATTAGCATCTCTGTCAATTTGTTTAACCATCTGTGCTGAGCCATGGTTATACCTAAAACCTGGACCGTTGGGGTGCCTTGAGGACCACATTTGATAACCTCTGCCTTATTAGATGTACAGTCTCTGAATAGAACCTTAAATAGCCCTTAAGACTCCCCAACGGTCCAGGTTTTAAGTTTATCCATGTTTGGCCACAGGTGACTTAATTAGCATCTCTGTCAATTTGATTTAACCATCTGTGCTGAGCCATGGATATACCTTCAACCTGGACCGTTGTGGTGCCTTCAGGACCGCATTTGAGAACCTCTGCCTTATTAGATGTACAGCAGGGCTGGCCAAACTGGTCCTCGAGATCTACCAACAGTTCATGTTTTCCAGGCCTCCTGGAGATCTGTAGAATTGTCAGTTAGGAATGAATGCAGCACATCTTAATTAGTAATGACTACACCTGTGCAGCAGCTAGGTGGTCTGGAAAATGTGAACTGTTGGTAGATCTCGAGGACCGGTTTGGCCAGCTCTGATGTATAGTCTCTGAATAGAACCTTAAATAATAGAACATACATCCAGTTCACCTGACGGCCTATGTTTCACCTTTATTCTCCATGGGATGTGTAAGGTTTTTATTAATTACTAAAAACATACAATATCATATAATATAATTTTCCAGATGAATAAAATGAATGATAAGACCTGTGACGGTAATTAACCATCAGTATAGATTGTAAGCTTGCGAGCAGGGCCTTCCTACCACTATGTCTGTCTGTTATTACCCAGTTTGTCTTATCACTGATTGCTCCATTTGTGAAGCGCCATGGAATATGTTGCGCTATATAAGAAACTGTAAATAAATTAATTCATGATATTTGCAGTCCAATGTTAATTATAAAGTCAACCTTCAAACAGATTCAGTAATGATCTTGAAACAATGTACTGTGTAGTGTATAAATACAATGGATGCTCAGCATAATATGAAGACAATCTTATGGACATTTTATGGCTTTATGAATGATGGTAACTGACCAGTTTGTAAATACGTCCCTCCAGTAAGTTGATTCGTCCATTTCTTGTTTCGTAATAGTGCCTCCAAGCGAAAGTTATACCCAGTTGCTTCGTGACCTCCAAGATAAAAGTGCCAATTCTATGTGTAATTGCTGTAACACATCAAAGAGGCTTTAGCTTGACGCGTTTCATTGATATCGCATTGTCTTCAGAAAATCTTGATTGTGCCTTGATTTCTTCAGTTCCTCTAAAATGTTTTTTTTTTTTTTTAATAATGTTTCTGCAAGTGGAAATACTGTACCATGCTGGATTATATTTTTATAGAATTTGAGTTTTTAACAAGCAATTATCTTTATTTCATAAATCTTCATTCAGCAGAGTAGACACAACATCTAAAGAAATTAGAAGGGTCAAAGTATTATTTCACTCTGGAATTGTCTTCACTGGCTTAATTTAGGTGTTAGGGGCATATTTAAGGTTGGTGCAAGTTTTCCTGCTCCAGACTCCTGCCCCTCCTTCCACCAATACACACTTCTCAGCCACTCACACACTTTTCTTGTGTAAAATAAGAATAATAACTCTTACCTGCTCCTAGTTGGCTGGCGAAGGTGCAGTCCAGATGCAATTATGTCTGGTGCCAAACTCTGTTCAGTCTTCTCTGTTACCCAGGTTGACATGCGGACGGCAGTGTGCCAAGAGAGGGGGCACTCTCTGTCACTTGCAGCTTTGGGGATTATAAATGCCACGCACACAATGCTGAGGGCATCACAGCAACTTGAGGAGCCCTGGGCATTCCCACAGTGTAACAAGGGACAGGGTCATGACTGCCATCTGAAGTTTTATCTTACAGTAGCATATGGGCTACTCAGGGGAGCTTTAAGATAGGAGGAGGCCCGGGTGCAGCCTCCTCCGTTCGTGCCTCCTCCTCTCTGCCGGCAGCACTGAGAGTCTGAGCACTAGAGCGCTCAGACTCTACTGCGCATGCGTAGATTTCCGGGAAAATGGCGTGGCGGGCATTTGCCCAGTGATTTTTGTACTGCGCATGCACAGAACTCAGTCGAAATGGCCGCTGCGCCATTTTTACTGTGTTTAAACACTGCCCCGGACGTTGTGTGGCCGCTGTGCCATTTTCACTGTGTTTTAACACCGCCACAGACGACATATGCGGTGGGGGCCCCCTCTGGACTCAGGGGCCCGTGTGCACCGCACACACTGCACCCATTATACATACGGGTGTGGTATGTAAGGTCGACAGTAAGTAGGTCGACAGGGATGCTAGGTCGACAGGGTCTTTAGGCTGACATGTTCTAGGTCGACAGGTCAAAAGGTCGACATGAGTTTTTGATGTTTTTTTTGTGTCATTTTCCCCGTACAGTGACCGGGAAACCCAATTAGTGCACCGTGTCCCCTCGCATGGCTCGCTTTGTTCCCGATTGTAGTCCACGTGGATCGTAAAGTATGAAAAAGTTAAAAAAAAAAGAATAAAAATGTGAAAAACTCATGTTGACCTTTTGACCTGTCGACCTAGAACATGTCGACCTAAAGACCCAGTCAACCTAGAAACCCTGTCGACCTACTTACTGTCGACCAATAGTGGTCAACCTACTCAGTGTCGGACTGGGGTATGAAGGGCCCACCGGGAGAATGCAGTGATAGGGGCCCATACATAAGGGTGTTGCCAGCCTACAAAGGGTGTGTGGCCAGCGTCTACAGAGGCTTGAAATACACAATAGTCTAGTGCAGTGTAATGCAACATATCTACCATGTAAAATACAAGTGCATAGTCTGGAACCTAATCAGTAGAGGAAGGAGTGGGCACTCGGGCAGTGGGGCCTACCGGTGGTTTCCCTGGTATCCCTGTGGGCCAGTCTGACCCTGGACCTACTTACTGTCGACCTAAAGACTGGATCCCATAGATACGGCAGTGGGGCTACTATGTTGGCAATTTATTTTTTGCCATGTGATCCAGAGGATTCCTCTCCGTGGGTTCTCGATGACCCATGTGCTGGCTGACTGCCACACATGCACAGTAGGCGCAGTGGGTGCAAGGCCCTGCATCATGAAGCACAGTTATTGTATAAGCTCTGCTTCCAGCCCTTTGTCTAAATGGGCTCTTATCGGAGCCTGTCTCCCAGCAAGAGTGTAATGCTAAATTGCGTAAAAATTATCATTTTAACATTCCAAATTTAGGTGAAAAATTATTTTTTTAACATTTGCATAAAAAATGCAGATTGTGATAAATCTGGGTCTTAGTGAGTTAATTAAGTTTGGGGGTTTTTAAAAAAATATTGTGAATCAACTGGGAGGGCGGCCACATTTCTATTCATGCTACGTTCCCGTTTTATTGTTCTACAATCTGTTAATTTCAGCAAGTAAATAGTAATGTAGTAAAATGTGCCAAAATATATCATGTGTAAATTGTCACTGCATAACCTGTAATTTGACCGGGGTTTTGCAAACATTTGCATACATCTGTATCTCTCCCTCTGCAAGACCAAAAGACGCAGACTGGTAAAAGAGGAATCCAGGACATGGATCTAGAATGATGCATGACGTACCCTGTATTATGGATCAGCACACGTTACACAGACATACTGTATCTAGACTTGCGCCATGGACCGTCTCCATCCCCTGTTCCTGCAAAACAAACAGCTGCACAATCACAACAAACGCCGGAGAAAATAATTTTCAAATTATACATTTATCCTTTAGTAGACCATCAAAAGCGGTGAATGAATACATGAATTAGAAACATTAGCCACCCTCTTTTTAAATAATATTTTTAATTAGTATTAGCGATAGACAATCCACTTATTGTGCTGAGGCATGCACCGCTGTTTGCAAGCATCAGAATAGGGATGTATTCCTAAATATGCAATTTATCCAGCCTTCGCCTACAGTGTAATTAAATCCTAATGGAAAAGAGGGGCAATTACCTATAAATACTATGCTAATGTGTGTGAAATATGTGTTGCTACTGTATTTTATTTTGCGTTTGCAGCCTCTGCATTTTGTGCCATGCTTGTAATTTGCTGGAATAGGTCAATGGATTGAACTGCTGTCGTTTTCTGTAATAAGCAAACAGATTTTAGGCCATACAGATCCAGACATTGTTTGGCTACGTCATTATGGGGAAAGAAAAGGGCATCTGTTCTGCGCTGAGCCTGAAACATGCTACTGATTTAATGACCTAAAGCAAAATTCATTTTTTCCAAGAGCGGACTTCAATAATACAACCTTTTATGCACTTCACTTGTTCTGTATTGTTTGTGGTATCCACTGCCCTTCAGACGTATTTAGGTGTGCATTTATCAAAGTTCGCAGTGAACATTACTGTTGCTTTTCACTGGACAAAAAAAACCTGATTGATTGTTACCTATTTATTATAAAGCGGAGATAGTCATTATTCTTCCTTTTACTGATATTTTTGCTTTCAGCATAAAATGTACAGTATACAGTATATCCCAAATGTATCAAGGACAGGAACAGATTGATAATGGGCTATATGGGGCTACAGCCCCAGACCTCCCAAAAACATAGGTGCATTATCATGGCAGCCCAGCTGGCTACATGGGAGGCAATCAGTTTGCCGGCTGTCGGGATTCCAGCGGTCAGGATATCGACGCCGATATCCCGACAGCCAACAATGCCGATAGAAGGAATTCCGGCTCACAGAGGCTATTCCCACTTGTGGGTGTCCATAGCAACCGTAGAGTGGGAATAGAACCTGTGGCGAGCGCAGCGTGAGCATGTACACAATGTAGCGAGCGCAGTGAGCCTGCAAGGGAACTCTGCGCTTGCTCCGCTGCCGGCATTCTGGCAGGCGGGGTGCCGCTGTCGGGATACTAACAGTCGGCATCCCGCTCGCTGATGATACATATGTATTCCGGCTACACAGTCCACCATAGATCATAAGTATTACAATTGTATTTTTCTTTTCCTCGCCAAATGTAATTTGTTAACTTTACGGATTTAGGGAGAATTTGGGGCTGATAGTCTACATGACCACATGGCATTGACCACACCCACACATCACTGTCCACGCCCACAAAGATCTGGTCCCACCCATACAGCACTGACCACACCTTCTCTGCTTCTTACAGTGGGCCTTTGATCATGGTGAGCCCAAGGCCTATATGTCTCTTAATCTGGCGCTGATCACGGAGTGTGCTAGTGTTTATCAGTACGACTTAATTATGGCAATTAATAAAATATACATTTCTCATGGCTATTATTAACAATTTTTCACTAAAGCCCTTGTTGAGATAAAAATGCATGTCTGACTTCATCATAGTATTGCTGCTAAAAGATATATCAAATAACACATAAAAACTATTTTCTTATGCATGTGTCAGTACTTTTCAGTAACAGCCTACTATGTAATCATGGCATGCAAAAATAAATGTCTTCCTTCATGGCTTGAAAATAGCACATGAAGACACAATGGTGGGTTTCTCCCTTATTTCTACTTGGCGCCGGGACACAGAGCCTAACTCCACCCCCGACATGACCTGCAAAGCCCCTCCACATCTCTGATTGGCCAGCTGCTGGGTGAGTAATAGAGATGGGATGACACCTTTGATGGTTCCCCAGTTGATGGTTTCATACCATCAAGGTTAACCACCGATGGGGGCCATCGATGGTTAGCTCACTGATAGCCCTCCTTAGCACATACTGTATAATTGCAGATATTTTCTATTCCTATGGACATTAGACAGACCTGCAGAATGATAGTTATAATAATGTATCTAATACAATTATACAAGCTATACATGAATTTATATTAAATAGGAAAGTCGATGCCGAAATCCTGACAACAGACATAGCTGTGAGGGTTAGGGTTAGACTGTAGGGGAGGGGGGGTAGGTTTAGGGTTAGGCTGCGGGGGTGGGAAGGTTAGGGTTAGACCGTAGGGGAGGGGGGGTAGGTTTAGGGTTAGGCTGCGGGGGTGGGAAGGTTAGGGTTAGACTGCGGAGATAGGGGGGTTAGGGTAAGGCACCACCGGGGTGGGGGGGGGGTGGGAGGGGGTAAGTTTAGGCAATAAGGGGGGAGGGTTAGTGTTAGGCTGTGGGGTTTGGGGGGTTAGGTTTAGGCACTAACCTGGGAGGTTAGGGTTAGGCACTAATGCGGGAGGTTAGGGTTAGGCTGTGATAAGGAGGGTTACGGGGGCAACAGGGTGAGCTATAATGCTTTGACCCCCACCCCCGTCGGGATCTTCAGCATCGGGATGCCGGAGTCGGTAATCTGGACACCAGCACCTCGACCGCTGGGATCTTATACCCAAAGTGAGTGAGGTTACATTCAAGATCGGTGAGTCTACAGTCACCAAACTGCACAATGAATTGAACACAGAAGAAAGGCAATTCAATAATCCCATATCTGTCCATAAAAACAGCAATGACACATGTTCTAAATACAAATCTATTTTAGAAATAGGATGAATGCATTTATTTCGACACATTTTATTTGAATGCTTGTCAAAGAAATAAAGGACTTCCACTGTCTTCCACTCCGGCGCTCTGATACAGTGACATCCAGTACTTAGGTGGGTGGCCATCTTGGTACAGGGGATGAAGCCGCACTAGAGGAAAAACATGGTGTCTGAGCAGTAGAGCACTCTGCCTTCAACAGTTCTTAGCAATACTGAGCCAGAAAATCACATAATAAAGGTACTGTAATTTAGTTCTGGAATTGTTTTTAGAAATGCATTTTTTTGAGGGGGTATATGAGCCAGTAGTACAATTGCCGCATGAATCAACCCACAACAGGCTCATTTATCTCTAAGTATCATCACCACAACTCTTAAAGGAAAGGGAATGGTTACAGTCACATCCTGTCAGTGGATAGGCCGGTTTTCCCTCTGCAGTAAGACAGTTAATCACTCTCTGCTTATTAGCAAATTCATTTGAGCATTTACATATTTCTTTGCAGTAGAAGAAGCCAAGAAATTACCAGCAGTATTACAATTGTGCATTGCATTTCCCATTATTATGCTGCTATATAAATGTTTACCATAAATCAGGGTGAAATATCCTTTGGAGAAAAAATGCTATTGCGTATAGAGCGGGGAAATATCATTAATTGTTTTCAATGGCAACCACTAGCTTTGACCTCTTTGACTCGATATTTAATCTACAGAAATAAGCAATTGCACTTGTTCGTTTTATACATCCCTTGTACACGCTCATAAGATATATCAGCCGCCTTTTAATTATCCTGCAAATGATTCTATTAAGCATTCTCCTTGCATATTAAGTGGAGCAGACATTGTTTGCAGTTTCCCTCGCTGCCTGTGAGTAGAATGTGGGCAGACATAGAAAAATCAAATTATTTTCCTAACTGAAAACAACCTGTGCTGAAGCAGCCATTTGGATTAATGACAGACGAGCTGTCAGACTGACCGTTACCTCATATACCACCATTACTGAAATTGTGAGGAAAAATTGTCACGTATAAGCAAGCCGATACACTATTACAGTAAATCTAAGAAATCTGGAGATAGGGAACACAAAGTATGCTTTTATCATGCTTATCACAGCTAGTGTGATGCTGTTACAGCTCCTTCTCTCCCAGAGTAGCAGACACTATAGCGAAGTCTGCCGGAATGGAGTGACCGGTTGTCTGGCTGTGAAAACAGCTTATTAAAACCCAACTCAGCTGGCAGGCACGCTAATAAATTAGAAAGCTCTGTCGCAGAAAATGCTGGTGTTGAGACAAGTACTGTGCAAATGGTAGAAGTGCAAAATTAAAATTGAGTACGATCCTTTGGCTGTTTAAAAGATAATTCCACTTCCAAACAAATGTTTTCTATTAAACGTATTAAGATCGAAAACACACATATTTGTCATACACCATACATTTGAGTGTTAGTTTAGAACACAGGTCTGCAAACTCGGTCCTCAGGACCCCACACAGTGCATGTTTTGCAGGTCTCCTCACAGAATCACAAGTGAAATAATTAACTCCACCTGCGGACCTTTTAAAATGTGTCTGTGAGTAATTAATACACCTGTGCACCTGCTGGGTTACCTGCAAAACATGCACTGTGTGGGGTAATGAGGACCGAGTTTTCAGACCTATGGTTTAGAACAGGGGTTCTCAAACTCGGTCCTCAGGACCCCACACAGTGCATGTTTTGCAGGTAACCCAGCAAGTGTACAGGTGTATTGATTACTAACTGACACATTTTAAAAGGTCCACAGGTGGAGCTAATTATTTCACTTATGATTCTGTGAGGAGACCTGCAAAACATGCACTGTGTGGGGTCCTGCGGACTGAGTTTGAGAACCTGTGGTTTAGAACATCCACAGATATTTGGCCTCTAGTGAAGAAATAGGGGTATATTTACTAAAGTGTGGGTTGTTGCCCATAGCAACCAATCAGATTCTACTTATCATTTATCTAGCACCTTCAAGAAGATAATAGCTAGAATCTGATTGGTTTCTATTGGCAAAATCTCCACTTCTAAAAAAAAACCCCACACTTTAGTAAATATACCCCATGGAGTTTGGTGGGTTGTTATAGGTAACAGGCACTTCTATGCAGGCTTGGGACTCTCTGACCAGCCCTCTTCAACTTCAAACTGCATTTTGTGTAACCTTCTCTGCAGGTGTTAAGGGCCCTACACACTGGGCGATTTGGAAGATGACCGATATGAGCAATGAATGATTTTTCAGTAACGATTTTCTGCATACACACTGAACGATTTGTATGAATGATATGAACGATTTGACATTGCAAACATCCATATCGTTCAAATTGGCTTGCAATGATAAACGATGATAGACCAAGGATGAACGACTGCGGGGACAAGCATCGCTCATCGTCGATGCCTCCACACTGAACAATATGAAGGATATATCGTTAATTTTTGTACAATATCTTTTATATCTTTCTAAAATGTCGCCCAGTGTGTAGGGCCCTTTAGTTCTGTGCATAATTCCAAATCTAGATAATGCGATCAGACTACATACATACCTCTTCATACTGCCCTCAGGGTGATCAATCAGGGGTATGTGCAGGTGGGAGGAGGGCACATGGTGCCGTGACTCGCCTCACAGCGCAGTAAGTGTTGGTGCCATGAGGATGTGACTCCCATTTATTCTCAACATCACTGCTCCATACCTCCCAACTTTGTACATACCTGAGGAGGGACACATACGCTGCCAAAAAGGGGCGTGATCCTCCAAAAGGGGCGTGGCTTCACGGGAAGGCCCGTGATCGCGAGCCACACCCATTTTCGTCACTGAGCGTCCTCCTCAACCTCTCTGTTTTAAGGGTCTCCCCCAAATACCTCATGTCAGCGGGCCCATCTTCCCAGCAATGTTTGCCAGCAATGTTTTATTTAAGAATATAGCAATGTTTCTGATACAGTACAAAAATCTCATCTATCTTCTGCAAGATGCCATCTTTCCACAGATAATGGACAAAATAGGGTGCTGTTAGTGGAAGACATGGGGGTAAGGTGCTGCTTCATGGCACCAGTGGAGTATGATTTGGTTGCATAGTGTGTGCCCCACTTGGCCAGTTGCCCTTTTGCAGTGCACATACTGTCCCCGTTTATAGATACAGTATGCCTCTGTGCTTACCATAGGCACACGCAGGGAAGGCCTCTAGTGTTCTTAAAAGGTTGAATCTGGGACACAAAGCATGTTTCACTTTTATCAGATATCCGGAGCATGAAGAACTGCTGCCTTTGAACCTCCTGGTTGGCATCCCATTCATACAACGGGCTACTTTTTTGATCCAGTAAATTTGGAATCCTTTGACTTAATAGTTTCCAGGTCGGTGTAAGTGGAAATGGGTAAACAAAGGCTTTACATGCTCAGTGATAAACATGACAGGCTTACTTTGGATCATTGATGTGTGACTCTTGCAGCTGCAGTTATGGCCCAGTGATCCTTCAACTACATGTTTTTATTTTCAAATACTGAATAATTCATTCCCTGGGGGTTATTCACTAACATTGCAGTGAATGTGCCGAAACCCACAGCAATAAATAAAAGTTATTTTACATCTACCTAGATACTGAAAGCAAAGGTCCAATTGGTAGCTATGGTTAAGTGCACATTTAAACCTTTCAACAATGTTAGGAAATAATCCTTTTCTTCTTCCATGGTCAGTTTGCTCACCCATAATTCAATATCTTACCCACTGTATGATATGATATAGAGCAACACATGTACTCAATCTTATACTGACTTTCTCCTGCAGCTCCTACCGTAGGATAGAACATATCCTGCCCCATACATTAAGGAAAATAACTCAACTGTCGTAAGCAGAGATGATACATGACAAAAAGCTAAAATCACACTACAGCATGCCAGTTAGTTTATTCTGGTATCAGTGACCACACCCTTCTGAATGATTACACATTATCCTGTAGTTCACCTCTGCTATTTCAATCCATCTCCTTAATTCAGAATTTGCTAATGTTCTGAGGTAAGAAGAAGACATTCATTTGGGTTCACTGGTGTAATAGGAGCAGTAGCAGTCCATGCTCCTGCTATGAAGCCCATAGGCACTAGAAGGCAGGGCCGGCAAGGCATAGTGTGGGCCCAGGTGCTAGGTGGCAGGATGACCAAACTCGTGCTTGACCACACCCATTAATTAATACACCATTCATAAATATACCATGCACTTTACGCTGGCACATAGAGGGGGGAGGGGGACAGTGCACATATGTAAAACTGTCTGTATGTAAATCACCACAGGACTCTGGAGAACTGGAAAAAGTGTGACTTTACTTGCTGCAAGTTATGCTGAACAATGGCTGCGGCACTTCCTGTATTAATACAAACTTCCTGTGTAACAAACACTGCCTGAATGACAAGTGAATAGCAGTGATGCAATCCACATATATAAATCTACAGGGTATTCCTCCTCCTCCATGGCTAGTCCAGGCCCCCCAGACAAGCCAGGGTCTGGGTAAATAGTTCCTGCCCCATGTGCCCCTTAGCACCCCTGCTGAGAACCCTGCAAGAAATGGACCATTTGGGCTAATGCACACACTTTGTGCACCCCAACTCAGGCCCCTTTAGCTTAAGTAACCGAGAATCTTCAGAGTGAATCAGTGCTTGTGTCACAAATTCTGCGTTTAGGTTATGGGTGGAGTTATTAATAGATGACATATATAAAGCACCAGTGTACTTTTAGTTTTCTCACCAGTGTGAATGGGTTCGGTATGACATTCTGGTGGTTGGGATGCCAGTGGTCACTTGACCAACAACTGCATCTCCACACTGAAGATCCTGACCTCGTGGGGCTAAGTATTTTTATCATCCCCTCTTCCCAGCTCTAACCCTCTGTGGGTGGCGGTTAGGGCGAACGCTCCGTGGGTGGCAGCTAAGTCTAACCCTAACCCACTCCCTCCGGATCCTAACCCTGACTTGAACCCTGATACTGTCGGCTGTCAGTGTTCTGGCACCGGTACCCTGAGTGTTGTCAGGATTCCGGCATCGGTCACGTGACCGCTGGTATCCTAACAGCAGGGATGCTGAACTTATCCCATGTAGACATCAACATACCATAGACAGAGGATGGGGTTAAGTGAGGGCTCTCCATACATTGCAATGCCGCCTAATTACCTAGCAGTCCTTGCAAACTCTTTAACAATGAAGATTACGCACTGAAAGGCACAATTAAATGCATCCTATCCTGCAAGACAATCCTTCCAAACCCTAAATAGATATTGCTGCATTTCTTTGATCGGGAAGGTGGAGATTTTTTTTGTGCATTATAATTTTTTCTATACATAATAAAAGATCACCACAAAATACATTTGTAAACAAGAACTAAACAGGAGATGGAAAACACACCAGGGGCCTCAATGCAGCAGCAGCAGCAGCAGCACATTCTAAGTATAGATTGTAGCAATTTGCTTTCAAACAACTCATTTTCACTAGTTGACACATTCATTAACCCAAGCCAGAAAAATTATTTTGCTGCATGGATTTTTCACCGATCAATATATTAGTCATTTGGGCACGTATCATTAGGGCTGGCCACTGAGGTCCATCTCTCTGTCCAACTCACTGATATGGTACAATGTCAAGTACAGACCGCCGAGTTCTCCAGGTCACCAAGCTTTGTAGATTTGTCCCTTTTGCAATTTAATTAGTTTGCTTTAATGACATCCTTAAATATGCTTTAGAAATGAGACAGTGTGTTAAGGTGGCAGCACTGGAATTGTAATTAAGAAAATACTCAGCCATGTAATCATTAAACTACCAGTTCAGGTTCTTGTGTAATATCTGCTGGTTTATTAGCCATATGAAGGTTATAGGGAAAATGTAAACTAAATACACAGTAACAAAGACAATTTGTGTGTTGACAGAAAACTAGAGGAGTATTTCATTTTGGGATTAAGGGGTCTATTTATCATTATGACTCAAAAATAAAAGATTTTGTAATGACAATTTTCGTGGTTAAAGAAAATCTATTTTGAGTCAATTTATCAATGTACAGTAAAATCTCTAAGGCAGATGAGTGATTCTTGGCTTCCCGGTGGAAGTGGCTGGCAGGGGTAATGCGCCCTACACACTGGGCGATAACACTGCAAGATATGAACGATCTCGTTCACTAAAGAACGAGATAACGTTAATATCTGTCAGTGTGGAGGCACCAGCGATGAACGATGTGTGGCCCCGCGCTCGTTCATCGCTGATGCCCCGTTGGCTGTGCATGCAGGCCAATATGGACGAGATTGTCCATATTTGCCTGCATGTCTACGGAGCCGGGTCATGGGGGGAGTGAAGAAACTTCACTCCCCCGTCACTGCCAGCCACCGCCGGGTCGCCCGTCTGCCATATCGGCGGTCGGGCAGCTCGGCGGCACATCGCCGAGTCTGTAGAGCCCATAAAAGTACCCAGTGTCATTCTAGGTCTCAGCGCTTGATAAATAGGGAGAAACCCTATCTCCAGAAAAACACAGGCTTTTTTCCCATTAATAAACAGATCCCTAAGGCACAAACTGGCAATGTACAGTATATGGTTTGTAAAGCAACTACAGTATCTATGTAATGTATCTAATGCATTATGTACCTAATACAGACCATTGTCCCAAAAATAATTCAGTTTGTGGTGACCCCTATTGTAGTGAGATTGCTTCTAAGAAAATTCAACACCAGACATAGGGGGTCATTCCGAGTTGATTGCTAGCTGCATTCGTTCGCTGTGCAGCGATGAGGCTAAAAATCAGCACTTCTGCGCATGCATATGTGGCACAATGCGCACGCGCAACGTACTATTACAACGAACGGTGGAGTTTCACATATGGTCTAGCGATGCTTTTCAGTCGCACTGGTTGCCCCAGAGTGATTGACAGGAAGTGGGCGTTTCTGGGTGTCAACTGACCGTTTTCAGGGAGTGTTCGAAAAAACGCAGGCGTACCAGAAAAAAACGCAGGCGTGGCTGGGCGAAAACAGGGCGTGTTTGTGACGTCAAAACAGGAACTGAACAGTCTGAAGTGATCGCAAGCGCTGAGTAGGTCTGAAGCTACTCTGAAATTGCACACATTTTTTTTGTATACGCTCTGCGATCCTTTCATTCTCACTTCTGCTAAGCTAAAATACACTCCCAGTGGGAGGCGGCATAGCATTTGCATGGCTGCTAAAAACTGCTAGCGAGCGAACAACTCGGAATAACCACCATAATACTATAGATGTGTTCATATCCCCAAATTGAACCAATTTGCCCAGTTTGGAACGCCGTTGACTTAGCGACTCAGCCTTACTAAAGTGACATAACTACAATGCACTGGTGCCCTGAATACTGGCGCTGACGTTTCATGCAGCTGATGAGTGAGACTTTTTATGCCACTATGATAGCACTATATTCATAAGAAATCCAGTCAATTGCTACATGTGGTGGAGTGTCTGAGTCTCACAATGGTGCAAAAAGGATAGGTGTAACAAGACACATCTATAGATAAAGTGATAGAGAACAGACATGAGGCAGAAGGTACAAAGGACCTGATAATGTCGATATTATCTTAAACCATAAAGCTATACCTTAAAACACACTTTTACAATGGAGCCGCTACGGCCGCTAAACTTAATATTCACTCTACGTGCCTTTTTACGCTATTTGCGTAATGAGTCCCGTACCGTGTACGGACTCTGCGTACAAACGCCGTGCTGGGGGTACTAAGTACACGCAGCGCGTACACACTCAATTAATACACTTTAAAACCTTATACAGTTAGGCAATGTAATACACTTTAAACCCTAGCAGGGAAAAGAGGACACAACACCGATTTGTAGTTAATCACTGGGTTCCGACACCACAGAGTAATATATCTGAAAGGGGGTTTAACAATACAAATTATGCACTACAATACAACAGAGTAAATGGCTACAGTCAATGTACATACGTGAGAATATTCGCATGCACTTCCTGGTCCAGTCCTCCGCTAATCAGGTAGATAGCGTTGAGAGTCTTGTGTCTGGCCGGGCTGCAGCAGGCTTTATTTATACAAGTCTTCCAAAAGCAATACAATGGATACTGTAATCCCTTTGTCCATTGGACACAGGGATGCATTTCTACAGTACAGGAGAGGTCATAGGTTGATTTGAAAAGGTGGGCGATGTCTTTCTCAACTGCTCTTGTGGGTGGTCTCCTCTGGATTCCCGCCGCATACATAATATACAGTAAATACAGTTTATATCTATATTCTGCTTCTGCACATAACTATCCACAGGAACATGCGATCTTCCGCAAACCAACACTGGAATGTTACCCTTAATATACCCTACAGCTGGATACCAGACACCACCTTATAACCTTAGTCTGTCCCCTCCTATCATGCAAAGGTGAATCCCTTTGTTCTGGAATCATTTAAACTGTTGATACTTGCTGATGTGGTGCAGGGGGACTATGTGTACAATGTGCACTATTTGGATTAAATATGGAATGTTTTGATAGCCCTCCATGCGTTCACAAACTCCACCGTAAATAACCATATCACGCGCAGGACCGTGGGAGCGACCATACGCAAATTGCAGATATGTGCACGCACGACGGAACAAGTGCACGCGCAGTGGGCATGTGTGTGTGTATTTTATACGTGCTGTGTGTTCTGGAATATTTTTCGACTTTGACAGACCGTACCCGTGAGAGACTACATTCTAGAAGTCAGTAGGGTAAAAGAGACAGTACATTACTATGGGGTATGGACCATGATATAGCAGTATAGGGAGACATGGAAAGCAGTCCATGGCTCTCTAGAGGGAGAAGAAGTAGTAATTGGGCATTGTGGTGCAAAGCAAGGGGTCACTGATGTGGCAAGTGTGTAAGTCCAGGTAGAGTGGATGAGAAGGATCACAGAGGAAGAATAAGCTTTGGGTGAAATAGAATAGACTTATCAGATCAGGTGGGCGGTAGACCAGGTGATGGGATGCAGTCAGGGGCTAGAGCTGCCCTGTGTCACAGGTGAAGGGCTATTAGTGAAATGCTAGGCTAGGCACCAGTTCTACCCCTGATGAAATGAGACCAGGGGAGACACAGATGGCAGTGTATCCACTGGCTGGATGGAGAAACCAGCAGAACTACATCCATTCGGGGTACCACATTTACAAACTGTTAGAGAATGTAATGCAGCCTGTTAAATGGTTTAAAATATCTATTTGTGACATATATATATATATATATATATATACACTAGCTGTTCTTCCCATTCTTCGCACGGGAGTATCTAATTTTCACAGTTGTAAATATAAATTATACCCTTTTCAGACAGAAAAGTCTGAAAGTCCCGGCAATTACCCGGTATTTCAGTGCCGGGTCGTTTTGCCGGGACCTGCCTGACCCCCCCCCCCCCCCGCCTTCACACAGACATGCAAATTACCGGGTCAAAAATTTTGACCCGGTAATTTGTAGTTCAACACGGGTATTTTGTCTGTGTGAAAGGGTCAACCCGTGTCATAATTCCTGTGTCTCCGACCCAGGTAAATTCCTGGGTCGAAGTCTTGGGAATTATAACACGGGTTGACCCTTTCACACAGAAAAAGGACACGCGTGTTACATGAAATTACAGCGTGGAACTGCTTCACCCGGTAATTTCATGTTCTGTCTGAAAAGGGTATCAGTGTTAGAAATTTGGTAAATTTATAGAGATGTAAATTTTAGACATTTTAATGTAAGTAAATAGTAATCCATAATTCTTGGCGTTACCCAGGAGCAGTAAGTAAGAGAATTAGTGATGAGTCAGTCAGTCAGTCAGTGAGAGATACGGTAAAAAGTGACAGGACCATTTTTGTAGTTTATTAAATTCTGCACACTGGCGGTGCAATTCAAATGTTGATCCAATTGTCCACTTGGGCGTATTCGTTCACGCAACACAAGGCACGCATCGGTGATGACGTCATTATGTCAACCCCCTTTTACTTAGGGGAGGTTTATTAAAATTCTAATTACTTAGTTTTCCTATTTCCCACCTGCAGAATACCTATGTTACATTTCATCTTCCTAACATATCGGGAAGTAAGACAATTAGTGATGAGTCAGTGAGTCACTCAGTGAGTGAGTGAGGGCTTTCATATATATATATATATATATATATTTATATATATATATATATATATATATACAGGTTGAGTATCCCATATCCAAATATTCCGAAATACGGAATATTCCGAAATACGGACTTTTTTGAGTTAGACTGAGATAGTGAAACCTTTGTTTTTTGATGGCTCAATGTACACAAACTTTGTTTAATACACAAAGTTATTAAAAATATTGTATTAAATGACCTTCAGGCTGTGTGTATAAGGTGTATATGAAACATAAATGAATTGTGTGAATGTAGACACACTTTGTTTAATGCACAAAGTTATAAAAAATATTAGCTAAAATGACCTTCATGCTGTGTGTATAAGGTGTATATGTAACATAAATGCATTCTGTGCTTAGATTTAGGTCCCATCACCATGATATCTCATTATGGTATGCAATTATTCCAAAATACGGAAAAATACGATATCCAAAATACCTCTGGGCCCAAGCATTTTGGATAAGAGATACTCAACCTGTGTATATATATATATATATATATATATATATATATATATATATATATATCACCAAACAGTGAATCAGGTGGCGCTAATATCACTTTCCAATTATTACCAGCAATACCATTGACCACATATGATCATTAATAGCAATTTATTAAAAACACATTTAAACACACAGAGATAACCCTTTCACATACACAGTATAATTTGTGCCAAAGATGAAATTAAGGGTAGTGTTAGTCTCTCTTCAACCCTGATGCATTTCGTCCACATAGGACTTCTTCAGAGGGATGGTCAAAGAAGCTGGTAAAGACATACCTTTTAAATGCATATATAAAAATACATAAGTGATTTTCTCAATCAACTTAAATATTATAGTAAACAATCCAAATTGGTTCTTTACACAAAAATAGGAGAGATGAGGACATCGAATTACATAACAATATATCAGGAGATAAGCATTTCTGAAAACTAACCAGATGGTGCCTTGGAAATCCCACAGGGTCCCCAAATTAATGCATGATATATACAATGATACAATAACAGTGCAGAATATGTATTTTTATATATGCATTTAAAATGTGAAATGTATGTGAAAGGGTTATCTCTGTTTAAATGTGTTTTTAATAAATTGCTATTAATGATCATATGTGGTCAATGATATTGCTGGTAATAAATGGAAAGTGATATATTAGTGCCTCCTGATACACTGTTTGGTGGTGTGTAGTTTTGGTCCTGACTAACAGAAGGATCGAATCAGGAAAGCAGCAATTAATCAGCGCAGAATAAGGGTATATTCTTTGTATTGTTTATATATATATATATATATATATATATATATATATATATATATATATGGGATGTAGTCATGTGACCGGCGGTCGGGATCCCACTGGTCACTATACCGATGCCGGAATCCCGATCTCTGGCCAGCCCGACAGTCAGCATGCCAACTAACAGGGACTATTCCGACCCATAGAGTGGGAATAGAACCTGTGGCAAGCGTAGCGAGCTCCATTGTGCTCAACACACCCCACCCCCGACGACCTTCTAGCAGCTAGGATCCTGGGGTCAGTATGGTGACCTCCGGGATCCCAAACACTGGTCTCCTGATACCAACCCATATCTATCTATCTATCTATCTATCTATCTATCTATCTATCTATCTATCTATCTATCTATATACTGTATATATATCTATATCTATATATATATATAGACATATATAAGACAGAAAAAAAAATCCTGAGCGCGCTCTGTTGAATGTATAGATTTAACGGAAGTCCTTCCAAGTGGATATATCTTATACAATGGAAAACAAAATTTCTTGGGTTCCTGCAGTGGATAACCCCTCACCAGAGTCACCCAAACAAATGGCCCAAGGCCAATTAGAATAAAATATTTAATACCAAGATAATCATTAAAAAGTCTTTAACATAAGATCTTGCTAAATGTTATGCATAAGAGTTATTTTTTAATAGCTCCAGAGGTGTTGCGGGTGGTGGAGGGGTGGGTGCAGTGGCACGGATGGCGGAAAGGGTGCAGAGGTGCTGTGGGTGGGGGAGGTGTGGAGGGGGCGCGGATGGGGGAGGGGGTCTAGAGGTGCTGCAGGTGGGGGAGGTGCGGGTGCGGAAGGGGAGTGTAGATGCTGTTGGTGGGGGAGGGGTGGGTGCGGGGGGGCTGTGGATGAAGGAGGGGGTCTGGAGGTGGTGTGCGTGGGGGAGGGGCGATGTAGTGGGGGGTGTTTGGGGAGGTGGGGTTGCAGGGGGGGTGAGGTTGGGTGATAGGTTCTAGAAGTGCTGCAGGTGGAGAAGGGGTGGCTGCTAAGGAGCCGTGGATGGGGTCCGGAGGTGCTGTGGGAGGTGGTCCAGAGGTGATGCGGTTGGGGAAGGTTTGGTAGGTCAACGAATGGGGGAAGGTGTCTATAGATGATGTGGGTGGGGGAGGGGGCCAGAGGTGCTGTGGTTGGGGGAGTGGCAGCTGCGGGGGTGTGGTGGGGGTCCGGATGTGCTGCGGGCAGGGGAGGGGGCGGGGGGTGCTGCGAGTGTGGGTGCTACGGGTGGGGGAGGGGGCAGGAGTGCTGCGGGTGGGAGGGGGATGTGGTGGATGCTGTAGGTGGGAGGGGGGGGTGCCGTGGGTGGGGGCGGATGTGGTGGATGTTGTTGGTGTCGCGGGTGGGGGAGGGGTGGATGCGGTGGAGGGTGCGAGGGTGTAGTGGGGGGAGAGGTGGGTATGGGGGTGCCACGGATGGGGAGGGGTGGTGGGTGCTGCGGGTTTGTGGGTGCTACGGGTGGGGGAGGGGACGGGAGTGCTGCGGGTGGGGGAGGGGCGTGTGCCGTGGGTGGGGGACGGATGTGGGGAGTGCCGTGGATGGGGGAGGGGCGTGTGCTGCGGGTGGGGGAGGGGTGGGAGTGTTGCGGGTGGGGGAGGGGCAGGGGGTGCTGCAGGTGTGGGTGCAATGGGTGTGGGAGGGGACGGAGGTGCCGTGGGTAGGGGAGGGGCGTGTGCCGCGGGTGGGGGAGGGGCAGGGGATGCTGCAGATGTGGGTGCTATGGGTGGGGGAGGGGGTGGGAGTGCCACGGGTGGGGGGTGCTGCAGGTGAAGGTGCCGCAGGTGGGAGGGTGCGGGGTGGCACAGGGCGGATGTGGTGGAGGCTGTGGGTGACGCGAGTGGGAGGGGGGCGGGTGCGGCAGTCAGAGGTTGTCCACGGCAGTCTCCTCAGGACTGTGCGGCAGCCGCAAGACTCACCGGCTGCAGTGTCACCAGAGTGCAGGGAGTGTACAGGGAGGAGGGAAAGAGGGGACTGGGCGGAGATGGGGAGGGGAATGGGTGGGGATGGGCTGACCGAGGGAGGGGACTGTCCCTGGCCTGCATCCAGCCACCCAGATCTGTGACTGTGACTCCACCCAGCGTTAGTGAGCCAGGCACAGAGTCACAGGGCTAATATATAGGAGATATATATATATATATATATATATATATATATAAATGCGAAAGCCCTCACGTTGCCATACCTCCCAACATTATGTTTAGTGAAAATAGGACTCTGGGTGCGCCAAGGGGTGGAGCCTTTATGGCAATCCCTCATTTATATCACTGTGTGGGCATACCCAGCAGACTTTGAGATGCTAGGCAACCCCCAGGCTCTCCCCCTGCACTGTAAATAGATGCGTGCACACAGCATCTATTCACACGCTACTCTGCACAGAATAGCGGTTACAGTGCTCCCTCCCCCAACTCCCACCAGGACAATCTGACCAGCAGGTGGGATATCGGGACAGTTCCAAAAAAAAGTGACTGTCCCACTGAAAGCAGGACAGTTAGTAGATATGCGTTACTAAGTGGAGAATACATGTGTCACTTTATATTTAATATTAGAGTCCATTACTGTACATGTGTACACATTAATGCACGTTGTACCTAAACTAGATCTGTGCGCCGGCCCATTTTTGCTGCTTTTGGATCTGGATTTTATCTTTTTTAAATTGATAAAAACAATTGATTTAAAATCCGAATTTTGAACCGTGGGAAGATTCGAAACCTGGACTCAGGATCTTATCCGGGCTGGATTTTGGTTCGGTTCGAATCCAAAAAATTCGGGTGGGTTCAGATTTCTGGAGAACCGAACGGCACATCTCTACCTAGAACACATCATACATTGGGGGTCATTCCGAGTTGTTCGCTCGGTAAAATTCTTCGCATCGCAGCGATTTTCCGCTTAATGCGCATGCGCAATGTCCGCACTGCGACTGCGCCAAGTAAATTTGCTATGCACTTAGGAATTTTACTCACAGCATTTTCATCGTTCTGGCGATCGTAATGTGATTGACAGGAAATGGGTGTTACTGGGCGGAAACAGGCCGTTTTATGGGCGTGTGGGAATAAACGCTACCGTTTCCGGAAAAAACGCAGGAGTGGCCGGAGAAACGGGGGAGTGTCTGGGCGAACGCTGGGTGTGTTTGTGACGTCAAACCAGGAACGACAAGCACTGAACTGATCGCAGATGCCGAGTAAGGTTGAAGTTACTCAGAAACTGCTACGAGGTGTGTAATCGCAATATTGCGAATACTTCGTTCGCAATTTTAAGATGCTAAGATTCACTCCCAGTAGGCGGCGGCTTAGCATGAGCAAATCTGCTAAAATCCGCTTGCGAGCGAACAACTCGGAATGACCCCCATTATTCTGTTCAGTATATTTCGTGTGTCTTACATAACCTTACAGATGACTTTTACCTACTGTAGTGTGTACACTTGCCAATTTTTTTACCACCGCTAGGACATACATTTTACAAACGCCACCCCCCTCTAGGACAGAGCATTACCAGAAAAAGACAAGTGAGAGAAATGTTACATCTTGGGGGTAATTCCAAGTTGATCGCAGCAGGAAATTTTTTAGCAGTTGGGCAAAACCATGTGCACTGCAGGGGGGGCAGATATAACATGTGCAGAGAGAGTTAGATTTGGGTGGGTTATTTTGTTTCTGTGCAGGGTAAATACTGGCTGCTTTATTTTTACACTGCAATTTTGATTTCAATTTAAACACACCCCACCCAAATCTAACTCTCTCTGCACATGTTATATCTGCCCCCCCTGCAGTGCACATGGTTTTGCCCAACTGCTAAAAAATTTCCTGCTGCGATCAACTTGGAATTACTCCCCTTGTCTGAGCAGGCCAGTCCCACCTGTCTGACACACACTTCAGCAGCGGAGAAGTTAATCCCATAAGGATTGTGCGACAAATATTACCCCTCCACCACCTCCTATGCTCTATCAGAGAAAGTGATAACTCACCTGCTTTCTGCTGCCGTCTACTATTTAGGCACTTTTCTTCTTGATGGAAATCACTTCAGTATGAAAAAATGCACCACTCTGACCGAGATGAAGGCCACAGTTCAGGTGGTAGCGCTGTATGCTGACAGGCCTATTTCCAGCCTGTCAGAATGAAATACTAATAGTAGGTCCTATCATTTGTGACATTGCCCTCTTATATTCTGCATTTCAAGGTTACTATAAGCCAGGCAAGCGGTTCCTATGCAGATGGCAATGGGCACAGTGTTTCGGATCAGCACATAAATTATAAATTGTTCTGCCTTCTATTAGCAGCTGATTTCAGGCTGAGAATTATAAAGAGAGATTATTAACCCGAAAAAGAAGTCACATTTTATTATCTTTAAGTTGTGGGAACGTTCTTCTACTGCTGAACTTAGGCCCTCATTCCCAGTTGATCGCTAGCTGCTGTTGTTCGCTGCATAGCGATCTTTTAGAAAAATGGCAAATCTGCGCATGCGCATAGACCGCAATGCGCACGCGTGGCGTACGGGTACAAAGTGCTTCGTTGTTTTACACAGGTTCATTCGCACAGCCGATCGAAAGGAGATTGACAGGAAGTGGGAGTTTATGGGTGTCAACTGACCGTTTTCTGAGAGTGTTTGGAAAAACGCAGGCGTGTCCAGGCGTTTACAGGGCGGGTATCTAACGTCAATTCCAGAACCTTCGTCGCAGCAATCATCGCACAGAATAAGTAACTACAGGGCTGGTTTTGTTCTGCACAAAATGTGTTTGTAACCGCTCGGCTGCACAGGCGTTCGCACTCTTGCAAAGCGAAAATACACTCCCCAGGGGGACAGCGACTATGCGTTTGCACGGCTGCAAAAAGTAGCTAGCGAGCGATCAACTCGGAATGAGCACCATACTACAAATGTCGTTTTGTAACCTCTCTACTTATTAGTCACCAAAATATGACTTTGGAGAATAGCAGTATTGCTTAATTACAAACTTCAAATAAGGTAACTCGTTAGTTGGGAAATATGGGCAGATACTGAGGACACAGTGCTGTGTACTGAGTAAAATTGTTTCCACCCCCTGTCATGCGTGTGTTAATAATCCTTATAAATTATATACTGTAGGGCCCTCCACCATTGAAGCAGCACCAATGTACAGTACACACATCTAATGTCTGAGCAACACAAATGGGACAATTAGACTACTATGGTGGTCATTCCGAGTTGTTCGCTAGCTGAATTCGTTCGCTGTGCAGCGATGATGAGAAAAAAAATGGCACTTCTGCGCATGCCTATGCTGCGCAATGCGCATGCGTATGCTGCGCAATGCACATGCGCGGCGTACTTTAACAACGAACGATGTAGTTTTACACAGGGTCTAGCGATGCTTTTCAGTCACACAGGCAGCCGCAGAGTGATTGACACGAAGAGGGCGTTCTGGGTGTCAACTGACTGTTTTCAGGGAGTGTTCGGAAAAACGCAGGCGTGCCAGGAAAACGCAGGCGTGGCTGGGCGAACGCAGGGTGTGTTTATGACATCAAATCAGGAACTGAATGGTCTGAAGTGATTGCAAGCGCTGAGTAGGTTTGAAGCTACTCTGAAACTGCACAAAAATATTTTGTAGCCGCTCTGCGATCCCTTCGTTCGCACTTCTGCTAAGCTAAAATACACTCCCAGTGCGGCGGCTTAGCGTTTGCACAGCTGCTAAAAACTGCTAGTGAGCGATCAACTCGGAATGACCACCTATGTACCATTCTACCTAAGACTGCCCTATTGTGAGCTGTTATAAACATGAGAATTAAAGCTCTGGCTATAATGAAAACGATTTACAAGTATTGCCATCTCAGCTGTTATATTTATTATTTTAGGGTTCAGTTTAAGATGGAAGAAAATTGTTGAATTAATTTAAAGTAACAGACAAGTTTAAATAACAATGAGACGTGACAAAATTTCTACTAATTCCAGACTACTTTTGTGGCTATGACTGTGTTAAAGGTCTATTATTCTAAACATAGGCCCTCATTCCGAGTTGTTCGTTCGCAAGCTGCTTTTAGCAGCATTGCACACGCTAAGCCGCCGCCTACTGGGAGTGAATCTTAGCTTATCAAAATTGCGAACGAAAGATTCGCAATATTGCGAAAAGACTTCTCTGTGCAGTTTCTGAGTAGCTCGAGACTTACTCTTCCAGTGCGATCAGTTCAGTGCTTGTCGTTCCTGGTTTGACGTCACAAACACACCCAGCGTTCGCCCAGACACTCCTCCGTTTCTCCAGCCACTCCCGCGTTTTCCCAGAAACTGTAGCGTTTTTTCACACACTCCCATAAAACGGCCTGTTTCCGCCCAGAAACACCCACTTCCTGTCAATCACATTACGATCACCAGAACGAAGAAAAAACCTTGTAATGCCGTGAGTAAAATACCAATCTCCATAGCAAATTTACTTGGCGCAGTCGCAGTGCGAACATTGCGCATGCGCAATAAGCGGAAAATCGCTGCGATGCGAAGAAAATTACTGAGCGAACAACTCGGAATGACCACCATAGTGAGGCCTTCTTCACATGGATATTAAAATTAAATGTATAGGATTCGGTTCCCCAAGTTTATGTATCACCTGCCATGGCTGATGTACTGCAGGGGGGGAAATTTACTAGAACTGGTGATTTTGACCATAGGAACCAATCAGCTTCTACTTAACATTTATCTAGCTGCTTCTAGAAGATAATAGATAGAATGTGATTTGTTGCTATGGACAACATCACCAGTTCTAAAAAACTCCCACATAGTAAATTTATCCCAGTATGTCACTCACATACATAATTGATTAATAGGATTAAATGATTCAATTCCAGCCCCACACAGCACATGCATTTGTTTGTCATCAGTGTTTAGGTATAGTTTACCCAGACTCCCACCTGCCACACTGCCTCACAGAGTCTACACAAAACTGCTCAATGGCTACTTTATTCCATATAATAATAATAATAATAATAATAATAATACATAGGAGACATCACACATATATTACATGACATTGGGTTAGGTTTATATGCTATTTTGTTTAACCCTTTTGCTACTGTATGTTCTGCAATCTACATAGTCATGCCAGTGTTCACATTGTAAACTGTGGGCTGTACTTTAAGCATGCACTTTATAATCTTTTGATTGTTATTGGAACTTTAGGGACTGTTACCTTTTGGGAGGTTCTGGCACACTGTCCCGCAACCCCTGATGCAATGTCATAAATGTTAATAGCTAGGCTACATGGGTCATAGTGCTCTATTTGCCCCCTGGAAATTATATATCAGACTACTATCAAGTTGCTGTGGATTATACAATACTACTGGTATGTCCGCACCTGTAATACTGTGTTCAATTTTGGGCACCATATTACAAAAAAAGATATCTGGGAGCTCAAAAGAGTTCAAAGGCGAGCTACTAAACTGATTAAAGGTTAGAGACACTGGAGTATGAGGAAAGGCTTGTAAAGGGTCATTACAAAGAGTTAGCAGCGGATTTGTTTATTAATAGAACTCTGTATAGGACACATGGTCACTCACTGAGGAGAGAGAATTCCGTACACAACGTAGGAAAGGGTTCTTCACCGTAAGGGCAATAAGGATTTGGAACTCCCTGCCGGAGAAGGTAATAATGGCGAGCTCTGAAAATGCATTTAAAAATGGATTGGACAGTTTTCTAGCTGAAAAAAGTATCCAAGGCTATAGCATTTAATATATTGACATTAAGTATATGGGAGTGATACAAAATATAGTTGTTAATTGGTACGAACCCATTACTTCAGCTGGTGCATTATAATGTGCACTTCTTAATTCAGAACACAGGTTGAACCCGATGGGCATTTTGCCTCTTTTCAACCTCATTAACTATGTTACTATGTTACTGATGTCATTCAGAATTGCTCTGGTGTGGGGACAGCTGCTCTGAAAAGCGGCTGTTCCCATAACCCCTACCACAAACCTCCCAAATTTAGAAAGTTGGCAGCAGGGACACAGACGCGCGCCTGAAAATAGATAACTGGCCTCGCAGGTAGGGGGCATGGCCTTGCGGAAGTTCAACCATTGCAGGTCACGCCCCCATTTTCATGGCTGTGGGGCGCATGCTGGCATGCCCCCTGTCTCTCTCTCCCAGTAAATAGACGCCGTGCGCATGCACACTGCGTCTACTCACCACTGCAGAACAGTGAGTGAGAGAGGGTCTCCCAACTGCACCCCCCCCCTCACCGCGGTACACTGCGATCCGTGGGTGGGACAGTAGGACAGACACGCCAAAATCAGGACATTTGGTAGGTATGCTATCATTGCACCACTTACAAGTAGCAGTAAAATCTTACATAGTCAGGACTGATCCAGCAGTGTGGCTGCGTCTGAACTGAGTTCACTCTTGCACACTGCCAGAGAGGGGGCATGGAAAGGTGGGGTGTAACCCAGACCTCCTTCTCGGGGCTCCAGGAACTTACTAAGGATGGTGTAAATTCCCAAATGAAATCCCCAAAACTTTCAGTTTTCTGAGTGTGATGAATGTGGGTCCACATACTAGTGTATGGTGAGAATGGCGTGCAACATAAAGACTGGAAGGTGAGCAGTATCAGTGGCCATCTCCTGTGTTTCACAATCAATGGCCCTTATACGTTATTCCTACAAAAGTAGATGAAAAAAATAATAATCTTTCAAATATTGTACTAGTACCAATATGCTCGCCGGAGAGAAGAGGCAAAATAGGTGATTCTGTAAAAGAAAGAGATTCATTTCCCACAGACACAGCATGAGAAGATTCCTCAATTCCGCGTCTCTATTTTCTCAGACTGTTTGCTCTTTAATCATATTTTTTTCATTATTACCAGCTGGACATCATACACTACATTGCTTCCATATAATGCAAAATGGAATAAACCTATTGTACTTGTGAAATCTACAGAAGTGTCTCAGTGGGACATCAATGTCCTGTCTTTATGGAGACATGCAGGTGCAGGCTGGAGATGAAACAGGCTTCCCACACTACCTCCGATCCTTAGTGACCTGCTCTGTCACATGAAAGATTCGTCCGGCCAACACAGAAAGTCCGTCAGTACTGCTCACACATAACTGCCTTGTGCATTCACATTGCTATTACCTCTTTTCAGGTCAAAGGGTCCTTCCAACGCCAAGAAGGGTAATTATGAAACCTTTGCTGCTGAGCAGGCCCCTCACCGGAAGCTGCACAGTAGATTGGATAAGCATGGCCTAATAAAGCGGAAGCCAGGCTATAGGACTAATGAGTTGCCTTGCCCTGCATTGCTAATGGTTCAGAAGACTGGGCTGATAATTATATTGCTGCAAAGCCTTTTATATTATCCTCTCCGGGAGAACCTGATGTCTTCCAGCAGGCACATTACTTGCTGGCAGCACTAATTGAGTGTCTCCATATTAAAAATACTCTTTAGAGGGCGCAGTGTGCTAAGCTTTCCAAAGAGAAAAGAAAACACGTCATTGCCTATTTGTTTTTATGTACAAATTATAAAATGTAAGACTATTTTAGTTCCCCTATCACAATAGGTTGAGTATCCTCACTAATTTGAGGTAGTGTGGCCTCTCTTGCTTCTCTGTAATCTCTCCGTTCCTGGTCAAGCAATTTCTAGTTGCTATGCATATCCTACAAGCCCTGTGATTAAAGATGGCCTCATAGACTGCAGCCGTTGTTTCAAATGACCAGCATGTGTGGCCCCTAAACTTCCACAAATTTAGACAATGAACTTCTGCAGTGGGGCAAGTTCAGGAGAAGTCTACTACAGACCACTGTGTGATATGTGATAAAGCTGGAATGGATTCGGCTACTCAACTGAGGAGATGTCCAGTCAGAACTTGGCCGATTTGGCATACAGTATTATGCTTGTAGCCAGATTTAACCGTAGTCATGTTTGTTGACTCCTATCCCCACTGACCAGAGTGGCCTCTAATATGTATTGCCGCCTTGACTGGCTTTTGCACTTGTGCGGGATATGTAAAACTTTAATGTCAAAGAAGGGATAGTAACGAGGTACAGTAGATAGGCTAATGAACATTTAATAACTAATCTCGATGAATAACCACACGCACAAAAGCAAGGGCTAGTTTACCGAAGGATTCCTTTCTGCTTTGTGTTACAAATATTCATCTCTAAATACTATACCTTCAGGCCACATCAGGTATCCTAGATGTAGGACAATACATATAATTTACTTCCAGCCACTTACATATAAGTATCAGCTATACATCCAGTACAAATAGGCAGCCACATACATATAACACATCTTGGGGACAATGATACTTATATCATGAAACATTGCACACAGATGTAGAGCCTCTGGTAAGATTATGGGGATGATATAATGGAGTGCAATTTTGACAGCAGCAAATTGCGGTTACTGTAGTTTTGGCTTCTAAACTGATGCATTTACTACCCAGCAGTTTGGAGGGTTACAATGCAAATCGCCCTCCATGTGCAGCAATTTGTGGCGGTTCTAAAAGGTCAGAAATACCTGGAAAACGGCTCAAACTTCATCCAGATCTGTCCTTCCAGAACATAACAAAGAGGAATGTTAGCCATAGCCGTATGGCCCATACATACAGTAGTAAACTGTCACTATGTAATAATTAAGGAGGCAGAACAATTAATAACTACAGTGTAACTATGGGGCACAGTTATTCAATTCATGTGTTATTTGTAGCAAATGTATAAAAAAACGGTAATAGCATTAGAGCACAATCGAGTATTTAATAAATATGAAGAAGTTAATATTTTTATTCATGAATAAATGTATTTATTTATAAATTAAATAAGGGGGCAATAATATGTTTATGTTAATTGCGGCCATATTAATTCAGCAATGACTAAAGCACCAATTATATTGCACACTTTTGGCACTACAGGTGCCAGCAAACACAGGCCTAATCATTAATTAAATAATTCTAAAGGCCTGTGTATGCTGGTACTTGTGGTGCCTAAATATCATAATATTATCATTCCCCCTTAATATAGATTAAATATTTGACTATCCTGTAATTTAAATTGTATTTTTTTTATTACTTAAATTAACTTGCCCCAATAAAAAATTAGGAAATAACTTCTCAAATATAGTTATACTGTACTTGTCTGACTCCTTAATTACTAATTAGTGGCAACTAAGTAATTAGTACTTATAGGGTGGAATTCAATTGTTTGAAAAGTCGGTTGGGTGTCTTTTTTCCCTGTCTATTATATAGGAAAAAACAGACTCCTGACTGACTATTCAAACAATTCAATACCCCTCAAAATGTTTAATGCTCTTTTCTATTTTGTTATGGCCAGATAGATAGCTGAAACTACATTACATTTGAGCAATCTCCCATGCCAGGGCAGATTTTTCAGGCAACAGTGAAGGGGGGGGGGGGGGGGGGCAGGGGGGCTGGGGGGTGTCAGTAGGTACTTGGGTACCAGCATGTGTGTACAAAAGAGGACTGTTGGGGTAGAGTATAGTCTTTTAAAACCCACCACTCCTCCCAGCTTCCTCGGCATCACAGAGCTGGATGGTGTCATTGGACGCAGTGTTTGTTGGACAGATACGGTGATGTCTTTGAGGTTGGCATTTAATGAGCAGGCTACTTCTTCATAGGGCTACTTCACCAGGCATCTCTGCTCTTTCCTACGCCATTTGCACGGAACAGAAATGTATTGACAATGCGTGCCACCTTTCTTACTTCTGATCTGAAGTTAGGCTCTGCACTCAACATTGTACTGGAACTGCCCTCACAAAAGTGATGGTCTACTTACAGCAAAGCCTACAGATCACCTCTCCAGACTCATCTTTCTGGACCTGTCTGCTGCTTGTCCACTGTTAACCACCTTTCACACAGTTTGCCTTCAGTTACTTAATGGTTTAATTACTAACTATTGAAATTCCCCTTCAGTGTCTGTGCCTTTGGCATGTCCTCTCCTCCACTCCTACTATCTGTTATTGGTCCCAAAAGACTCAGTTCTAGGCCCTCTCCTTTGTCACTGTACAGTTTCGGCCAATCAGCTACCAGTACCACTACTACACTGGTGACAGCTGAATATACCTATCTTCCCCTGATATCTCCCTTTCTCTCTCTGTGCTGTTTTCCCCACTGTCCTGCACTGCTGTGCATTATGATGACCTACAAATCAATGACACTATAATATTTAAAATTCATTAGTGCACCATGCAGCCATTATCTGCCGCCACATACTATATATTAATGGCTTTCTTACAAACATCTTACAGTATTCGTGTTTAGCAAAGCTACTTAGAATGAACTCAGTAATTGTACTAATATTATTCCCAGCAATGATGAGCATTTTGTTATCTACAAAGGCAATCATATTATACCCAGCAATTATCAGCATTCTGTAACTGGCAAAAGTCATCATATTATACCCAGCAATAACCAGCATATTGTAACAAGGGGCTTTCCAGCGCTCAACCTGCTGCCGGCATTCTGACGGCAGGGATCCCAGTGTCGGTATACTGAATTCTGGAATCCCGGCCACCGGGATTCCATCCCAACCCTCATATAATACCCAGCAATAACCAGCATATTGTCCCCTGCAATAGCCATCATATTATACCAACAATAACCAGGATATTGGGGGTCATTCCGAGTTGATCGCTAGCTGCCGTTGTTCGCAGTACAGCGATCAGGCTAAAAATATGGCATTTCTGCGCATCCGTATGCCCCGCAATGCGCACACGCGACGTACGAGTACAAAGCCCGTTGTGGTTGCGCACAGATTCATGCGAAGTTTTCAGTCGCACTGAAAATTGACAGGAAGGAGGTGTTTCTGGGTGTCAACTGACCGTTTTCAGGGAGGGTTTGCAAAAACGCAGGCGTGTCTGAAAAAACGCAGGCGTGCCTGAAAAAACGCAGGCGTGGCTGGGCGTTCGCTGGGCGGGTGTATGACGCCAAATCCGGACACGAATAGGCTGAAGTGATCGCAAGCGCTGAGTAGGTTCAGAGCTACTCAGAAACTGCACAAACTGTTTTTGCAGAGCTCGGCTGCACATGCGTTCGCACTTCTGCTAAGCTAAAATAAACTCCCCTGTGGGCGGCGGCATAGCGTTTGTACGGCTGCTAAAACTAACCAGCGAGCGATCAACTCGGAATGACCCCCATTGTTGTAAGTGGCAATAATCATCATATTATGCCCAACAATAACCAGTATATTCTGACTGGCAATAATCATCATATTTTATCAAACAATGACTAGCATGTTGTACTGGGAAATAGCCATCATATTATACCTAGCAATAACCAGCATACTGTATGTGGGAATAGCTATCATATTATACCTAGCAATAACCAGCATACTGTATGTGGCAATAGCTATCATATTATACCTAGCAATAACCAGCATACTGTATGTGGGAATAGCTATCATATTATACCTAGCAATAACTAGCATACTGTATGTGGGAATAGCTATCATATTATACCTAGCAATAACCAGCATACTGTATGTGGCAATAGCTATCATATTATACCTAGCAATAACCAGCATACTGTATGTGGGAATAGCTATCATATTATACCTAGCAATAACCAGCATACTGTATGTGGCAATAGCTATCATATTATACCTAGCAATAACCAGCATACTGTATGTGGGAATAGCTATCATATTATACCTAGCAATAACCAGCATACTGTATGTGGGAATAGCTATCATATGAGAAGTTCGATAGACTTCTTGGAAAACAGCCACTAACCCCTATTTCACACTGTAACTGAAGCCGCTGCGGCTGCTGTAATAAATACTCTGTCCCCAGTTAGCGTACACACGCCGGAATAGCCGTGCAGCTTACACTCAGTGCATACACACAGACCGACACGCTGAGAGCACGAGGCAGCTCTAGGTGTGGCAATTATACTATACAAACGCTCAACAGAAACTGAATGCGACACCAGTATTTGATTGTATGTTGTGGTCCAAAGCAGCAACAAGTAATAATATATTTGTAAAAGGGGGTTACAATAAGTTAAAATATAATGGTACAACACAATACAATTCAATCACAGAGAGAGAGTCACACCCAATGATACGTACGCTTTGTCGCTTGCGCCACCCGGATCCGGTCCCCAGCCGTCTGGCAAGACGACCTATGAGTCTTTTAAAAAGCAGAGAGAGAGTGACCGGCCCAGGTGCAAGGTTTATATACCCTTGCCAAAATACAATACAATGGGGTTGTATGCTCTCCACTGATTGGTTGGTTGGAGGGATGGTTGTTTACAGTACAGGAGTGGTCATTGGTCGGTTTGAAGAGATGGGCGATGCCTTGATCCAGGGGTGTGTAGCTCTGGATTCCAGCCGCATACCAAGTACATAATAAACACAAATATACCTTTAATCTGCCTTTGCGAATAACTATTTGCAACGACATGCAATCTTCTCCAAACCAACACCGGATTATTACTCATAATTATCCGAACACGTAGATACCATGCATGATGCTCTGATCAGTTACTGTCCCCTCGCATACTGCAAAGGTGTATAATTCCCTTGTTGTGCCTTGCAAATAAGTAAAAGTTGCATGAGGGGAAAGGGGAGTCTATGTGCAATGTGTGCACCAAGTTTGGGAAACATGCAATGTGTGACAGATATTTCCATGTTCATTAGGTTACCCTGTCATGCGATCTCTCAAAGCAACATGATCCTACACATGAAATGACCAACCATTCTCAAGATACACACAGATATATATATATATATATATATATATATATATATATATAATTCCAAGAGTTTTGACTATAAATGTTACACCTCTGATCCATGTAAGTTGTTAGCTGCTAGTGATCTGTATCAGCAAGGCCTGTGCTCTTTGTATAGTATATTTGTCTCCCATTGTCCTGGTTTCCATTAAACAATGACAGTTTGGTTTGTGTGTATCTTTCTTCACAGACCAGGGGGTCTGTTCAAACATTGGAATACCAAGACATTGTGTTGGAAGGATGTGCATGTTTGGTTAGATTAGTGTATGTGTGAACAGTGACTCGACACAGGCTGGGCACTGTGGCATGTCTCTGAATTAATAGTAAGAATCTTTCTGTAATTGCTCATACCACGCCCGTACGCGCCCTCCCGTGGGAGGCGATTGTACGCAATTTGCGAGTATGCTGCACGCACGCCAGACTAAGTAAATATATGGATGCCATCTGTGTGGTGTTTGCATGTGGTGTGTGTATTGCAATATTTTCCGACTTCGACAGTCCACCCTTTGGCAGTCAACAATAACTGCCACTAATATTAATAACAGAAAAAAAATATTTACATGCTATACATTACAATGGGCGAGTATGTACCTTGGAAGAGGGAGAAAAGGTCATAGGTGAGAAATGGATGGCCTAGTGTGATAGGAAAAACGTGTATGTATGAGTAACTGCCTGAGGGGGATGTATCATCGTGCATCACTAGCTTCTAGGCTTTGCGAAGTATTCATTATATTCCTTCTCATCCCGTATTAAGGGTCTGTACATGGTCCAACAAACTCCACCGAGCTATATGTTAAATGGGGAGCACATTTATCTGATGATACATCGTGGGGATCCATATGTGTGAGCAATTATGTGTCCCTATTATCTAATGACTATGTGTGTTTCACTAACCTAGTCCTACAGAGATGAACAGAAGACATGTAACGGTACATACAACAATAAAATTACATTTTTGGTGATTGATGAGTTGGGTTACGGTTTGTGGATTTCCTTTTTCTGATGCTAGCCTTGGTGAAAGTGATACGCTGATCCTGGGGTCCTACCAACCCGTACTCTCCATCTGAACTCACTCCAGATCCTTGCTCCACCTCTCTGGGACCCTCACAAAAACAAGTTGTCCTTATTAAAACCAAAGTCACTAACAGAACCCGAAACGCAGTCTCTTATAACCGATCCATTTCGTTAGGGGAAAGGAGGAAAAATAAGAAGGAGAAAAGAAAGGAAAAATGCAGGGGGAGGTGAAAAAAGAAAATGGTACGACAACCGTTCTAACTTTCGTTACTCTCCGTGCTCAGATGCCTTTCAACAGTCCTGCCTCTCAACTTTCCCGGAACAAGCACTCTAGTGATACGAGGTTCTCTTCCACCTGCTCTTTGTCACGAGTCTTCTCCGGGTCAGCGACCTTCTTGCAATGGGACGAGTGGACCCAAGTCTCTCTCTCGGCAACCTTCAATGCTGTTGTGCTGGTTAACAAAACTTGGTATGGTCCTTCCCACCTGTCTATGAGGCAACCTGAGCGTAAGAAATTTTGAATCATCACATAATCCCCAGGTTCAATGTCATGACAATTACTGTTTGGTAGGTCAGGAATCACCAGCTTTAGATTTCTTTGTTGATTTCTGAGCTGCTGGCTCATCCTAACCAAATATTGCACAGTCACTTCGTTATTACATTTCAAATCATCCTGGGGGTCATCAATCATTACGTGAGGTTGTCGCCCAAAAAGAACTTCAAAGGGTGATAGGTTAAGTGGTGACCTGGGAGTGGTTCTGATGCTGTACAACACTAGTGGCAATGCCTCTGGCCACAACAATCCAGTTTCAACCATCACTTTGCTAAGCTTGTTCTTAATAGTGCGATTCATTCTCTCCAGCTTTGCGCTCGCCTGTGGCTGGTACGGAGTATGTAGCTTGCTATTAATACCCATCAGTTTGCACATGACCTGAAAGACTTCACCTGTAAAATGGGTACCCCTATCACTTTCAATTATTCTAGGGATACCATATCTACACACAAATTCCTGCACAATTTTCTTTGCAGTGAACGTAGCAGTATTTGTGGCAGCAGGGAACGCTTCTACCCAATTGGAAAACACATCAATACAGACTAATACATATTTTAAATTCCTACAGGGTGGTAACTGTATGAAGTCAATTTGTATTACCTGAAAAGGGCCGTCTGTCGGAGGGATATGGGATGGTTCTGTTGGTATTGACTTTCCAATATTCTTCCTCAAGCAAGTAAAACATGTCATTGCTCTCTTACCCGCATGAGAAGAGAATCCTGGCGCACACCAGTAGGCTCTCACCAGCTTACACATACCCTCTTTACCTAGATGAGTCAGACCGTGTGCCACCTCAGCCAAGCTTGGAAGATATGCTCTGGGGGCCACTGGCTTACCGTGCCCATCTGTCCAGAGGCCCGAAGACTCTCTTCCATATCCCTTCGCCTTCCAGACGGACTTCTGCAGGGAACACAAATCTTGCATTTCAATGAGTTGTTGTGTGCTTATTGTGTTAAATGTCATCAGTGGTGTGATGTTGGTTAGTGTGGCTGAACTTGCTGCTGCCTTGGCAGCTTCATCTGCCCGGCTGTTACCAAGTGACACTGGGTCTTGACTGTAAGTGTGGGCTTTGCACTTGATAACAGCCACTCTGTCGGGGTCTTGTATTGCTGATAGCAATCTTTTGATGTGGGTCGCATGCGCCACGGGTGTGCCAGCTGCTGTCATGAAATTTCTGAGGCGCCATAGGGCCTCGAAATCATGTACCACTCCAAAGGCATACCTAGAATCTGTGTATATATTAGCTGACTTACCCTTGGCCAATTCACACGCTCTGGTTAGGGCGACCAGCTCAGCAACTTGTGCTGATTGCGGTGGGCCCAGGGGCTCAGCTTCTATGATACTTCTGTCGTCTACAACTGCGTACCCAGTGCACAGGTCTCCCGAGTCTGTCTGTCTGTGGCAACTACCGTCAGCGTAGAAGGTAAAATCTACGTTTTCCAGTGGGTTGTCACTAATGTCAGGTCTCGCAGTGAAAGTCTGGTTCAGATATTCCATACAATCATGCGTATCAGTGTCTGCACTAAATCCTCCTTCACCATCATTCTCATCCTCCACCCTTTGTGTCTGTCCAGGCACACTTGGCAGATAAGTTGCAGGATTTAGTGTGCTGCATCTCTTAATGGTGATGTTTACAGGGGCAATTAGTGATAATTCCCACCTTGTAAACCGCGCAGATGAGACATGTCTGGTTTGGGCAGAGTTCAGTAAGGCTGATACTGCATGAGGTGTATGGATGGTCAGGTTGTGTCCTAACACTACGTCTTCGCTCTTACTCACTAGCAAAGCTATCGCTGCAACACTTCACAAGCATGTGGGGAGAGACCGTGCTACAGTGTCCAACTGTGCACTGTAGTATGCTACTGGTCTGCTGGCATCACCATGTTTCTGTGTTAAAACACCTGCCGCACACCCAGCACTCTCTGTACCGTACAATTCAAAGGGTTTCCCATAATCTGGCATACCTAATGCAGGTGCCTGTGATAGGCACTGTTTGAGTCTCTCAAATGCCAGTTTGGACTCATCTGTGTGCGAAATCCGATCTGGTTTGTTTGAAGAGACCATCTCTTGCAAAGGTAAAGCCAGTATGGAGAACCCTGGGATCCAGTTTCGGCAGTACCCACACATTCCTAGGATAGTGCGGATATGTTGCTGGGTTTGTGGCAGAGTCATGTTGCGAATCGCTTCTATCCTATCAGCAGTGAGGTGTCGTTGTCCTTGTGTCAAGCAATGCCCCAAATACCTCACCCTTTTACTGCACAACTGTAATTTATCCTTTGAAACCTTGTGTCCTGTCTGGTAGAGGTGAAGCAGCAGCTGCTTCGTATCTGCCAAGGACGTTTCAAATGAGTCAGAGCACAACAATAAGTCATCAACATACTGTATTAGCACTGAGCCATTTTCAGGTTGAAAGGATTGCAAACAGTCATGCAGTGCTTGGGAGAAGATACTTGGGCTGTCAATGAAGCCTTGGGGAAGGCGAGTCCAGGTGTACTGTACTCCCCTGTAAGAGAAGGCGAAAAGGTACTGACTGTCGGGGTGGAGAGGGACAGAAAAGAAGGCAGAACAGAGATCAATGACAGTGAAGTATGAAGAGGTTGCGGGGATCTGCATCAAGATGACAGCTGGATTGGGCACTACGGGGAATTGACTCTCAACTATTTTGTTCACCCTCTTAAATCCTGCACTAGCCGGTAACCCCTCCCCCCACTCTTTTTCACAGGGAAGATGGGACTATTGGCTGTGCTGGACATCCTGACTAGGATGCCCTGTTGTAGCAACCGCTCTATGACGGGGTACACTCCTAATTCTACCTCTGGCTTCAGAGGATACTGAGGGATTTTTGGAGCTATCCTACCATCTTTTACTTGTACTACTACTGGGGCTACATTCGCCATCAATCCAGTGTCTTGTCCATCTTTGGTCCAAAGGGAACCCGGTATTTGTGAGATCATTTCCTCTACCTTTGATGGACACTTGTCTATAACAGCAGCGTGCAACATTAGCCTTTGAGGGGTGTCTAATATATCTTGCACTTCTTGAACGTGATTCTCGGGTATATCCAAGAAGACACCCTCAGGAGTACAATATATGACACACCGCATTTTACACAATAAATCTCTGCCGAGCAGATTAGTCGGAGCCGATGCAGCCAGCAGAAAAGAGTGTTTGGTCTGCAGGGGCCCTATCGTAATCTCTGCCAGTCTACTCAAAGGGTAGTGTTGCACCATTCCTGTTACTCCCATTGCCGAAATGGTTTTGCCCGTGGTCAGTAAATTGGTTGGAGCTTTGAGTACAGATCTGGCCGCCCCTGTATCTACAAGAAATGGTTGTAGTGTTCCTGCTACTTTGACCAGGACCTCAGGTTCATTCCCAGGGCCAGCGATCAGCTTCACAGGCTGCAGACTACAGGTGTGGCCTAACCTCTATTGGGGCCGTGGACCCACCCTTTGGGTGTTGGCGGCTATGATATGTGAGGGGGATAACGGTAAGTCTTCGGGGGCTCGCCAGTCCTCCCGTGGTGGATACCTCTTGGTTTCCCCTCTATGCGGCTCGTACTCTCTCCTGTATGATCCCTGATCTCCTCTATGTGTATAATTACTTTGCTCGTGTTCTTGTCTAGGGGGTCTTAATTTTTGTCTGCTGTTACAATTGCTGGCATAATGCCCTTCCCTTTTACACAGATAGCAAACTCTTGACTTTTTCCATGTGTCAGGTGCCTGGGGTTTTGGTCGAGTTGGTGCTCCTTCCAGTGCTTGGATGCTCATCACCATCAACCGCTCCCCTTGTGCCTCCCTGGTTTTCTGGATATTACGGTCGTGCTCCAGTGCTGATTCCCTAAGTGCAGTCACCGTAATACCCCTCCAGTTTGGCATAGAAGTTTGCACCCTGGTTTTCAGTGCCTCCTTCAATTCCTCCATTAATACAGAGACAGCTACTTCCCTGTGGTTGACATTGTTTCTAATATCCTCAACCCCAGTGAATTTAGCCATTTCCATCAAAGCTCTGTGGAAATATTCGGATGCCAGTTCATTCTCTTTCTGTCTTATGGAAAAAATCTTATTCCATCTAACTACGGCTGGGAAATACAAACCTAGTTGTATATTGATTTGCCTAACATTCTCCTGATTGTAAGCATCAGTGAGTGGCACTTCTGCATCTAGGTTGCAGTCTGTAATAAATTTTGGGATGTCAATGTTAGAGGGGAGACTCGCTCGCAACACCGTCCGCCAATCTTTGTTTGTGGGTTCTTGGGAAAGTCCTAAATCTTTTATATATTTCTGGCATCCGACTAAATCCTTTCTGGGGTCAGGGAATTCTGCCATAATTGACCTCAGCTCCATACGGGACCAGGGACAGTACATTGCAATGTTCCTGATTGGGGTCACCCCCTGAGTGTCAGTTCTCCCGTTAGGGACTGCAATCACCCTAACTGGATGCAACTCAACCACATCTTTCTTGTTTGTCTCTACAATACGGGGAGTCACTGTTTCTGCATAATGGACGGTACCGTACTTACCAGTCGCCACGATCTCATCTGCCCCCTCACTGGCTGATGTGGCCACTGCCCTTGGTGGTTGGGCAATGCCCACCCTTGTGTCGTGTATGGTGGCAGCCAGGGCAAGGGCTGAGATCATGCTAGGCTCATCCTCTACGTTGCTGTAATCTTGGGGAGAAGGTAAAACAGGGTACAAGGTACAAGCGTTAGTTTTAATACATTCGCTGCGCATTTCCCTTACCTCTACCTTTGTATCATTGGTGGTGACACTCTTCTCCCCATCAACATATGGTGGTGGTGGTGCTGTCGCATTCACGCTTCTGCCTGGTTTGGAACTTGCTGTGCGAGCAAGCTCCCTTTGCACATCCCCCTCTTGTTGCCACAAGTTTAAACAATCTGTATGCCTTACCCTTTGCTTTCTGGATTTGAGCAGACATATTCTAATCCTTACTAGAGATGAGCGGGTTCGGTTTCTCTGAATCCGAACCCGCCAGAACTTCATGGTTTTTTTCACGGGTCCGAGCAGACTCGGATCTTCCCGCCTTGCTCGGTTAACCCGAGCGCGCCCGAACGTCATCATGACGCTGTCGGATTCTCGCGAGGCTCGGATTCTATCGCGAGACTCGGATTCTATATAAGGAGCCGCGCGTCGCCGCCATTTTCACACGTGCATTGAGATTGATAGGGAGAGGACGTGGCTGGCGTCCTCTCCATTTAGATTATAAGAGACTGAGAGAGATTTACTGGAGCTGACTAGGAGGAGTACTGTTACTGTAGAAGTGTAGAGACTGAGTGGAGAGAGTTTACTAGTGAGGACAGTGCAGTTTACTTTATAATCCGTTCTCTGCCTGAAAAAAGCGATACACAGCACACAGTGACTCAGTCACATACCATATCTGTGTGCACTGCTCAGGCTCAGGCCAGTGTGCTGCATCATCTATTATCTATATATAATATTATATATATCTGTCTGACTGCTCAGCTCACACAGCTTATAATTGTGGGGGAGACTGGGGAGCACTACTGCAGTGCCAGTTATAGGTTATAGCAGGAGCCAGGAGTACATAATATATTATATAGTGAGTGACCACCAGACACACAGTGCAGTTTATTTAATATATCCGTTCTCTGCCTGAAAAAAGCGATACACACAGTGACTCAGTCAGTCACATACCATATCTGTGTGCACTGCTCAGGCTCAGGCCAGTGTGCTGCATCATCTATTATCTATATATAATATTATATATATCTGTCTGACTGCTCAGCTCACACAGCTTATAATTGTGGGGGAGACTGGGGAGCACTACTGCAGTGCCAGTTATAGGTTATAGCAGGAGCCAGGAGTACATAATATATTATATAGTGAGTGACCACCAGACACACAGTGCAGTTTATTTAATATATCCGTTCTCTGCCTGAAAAAAGCGATACACACAGTGACTCAGTCAGTCACATACCATATCTGTGTGCACTGCTCAGGCTCAGGCCAGTGTGCTGCATCATCTATTATCTATATATAATATTATATATATCTGTCTGACTGCTCAGCTCACACAGCTTATAATTGTGGGGGAGACTGGGGAGCACTACTGCAGTGCCAGTTATAGGTTATAGCAGGAGCCAGGAGTACATAATATATTATATAGTGAGTGACCACCAGACACACAGTGCAGTTTATTTAATATATCCGTTCTCTGCCTGAAAAAAGCGATACACACAGTGACTCAGTCAGTCACATACCATATCTGTGTGCACTGCTCAGGCTCAGGCCAGTGTGCTGCATCATCTATATATATTATATATCTGTCTGACTGCTCAGCTCACACAGCTTATAATTGTGGGGGAGACTGGGGAGCACTACTGCAGTGCCAGTTATAGGTTATAGCAGGAGCCAGGAGTACATATTATATTAAAATTAAACAGTGCACACTTTTGCTGCAGGAGTGCCACTGCCAGTGTGACTGACCAGTGACCTGACCACACTGACCACCAGTATAGTTAGTAGTATACTTATATTGTGATTGCCTGAAAAAGTTAAACACTCGTCGTGTGACTTCACTTGTGTGTTTTTTTTTTTTTTTATTCTATAAAAATAAAACTCATTCTGCTGTCAGACAGTGTCCAGCAGGTCCGTCATTATATAATATATAATATATACCTGTCCGGCTGCAGTAGTGATATATATATATATTTTTTATATCATTTATCATCCAGTCGCAGCAGACACAGTACGGTAGTTCACGGCTGTGGCTACCTCTGTGTCTCTGCACTCGGCAGGCAGTCCGTCCATAATTGTAATACCACCTAACCGTGGATTTTTTTCATTCTTCTTTATAAATACATAGTTACATAGACATCTTCTCTTTATCAACCAGTCTATATTAGCTGCAGACACAGTACAGTACGGTAGTTCACGGCTGTGGCTACCTCTGTGTCTGCACTCGGCAGGCAGTCCGTCCATAATTGTATACCACCTAACCGTGGTTTTTTTTCATTCTTCTTTATACATACATAGTTACATAGACATCTTCTCTTTATCAACCAGTCTATATTAGCTGCAGACACAGTACAGTACGGTAGTTCACGGCTGTGGCTACCTCTGTGTCTGCACTCGGCAGGCAGTCCGTCCATAATTGTATACCACCTAACCGTGGATTTTTTTCAGCCTTCTTTATACATACATAGTTACATAGACATCTTCTCTTTATCAACCAGTCTATATTAGCTGCAGACACAGTACAGTACGGTAGTTCACGGCTGTGGCTACCTCTGTGTCTGCAGTCGGCAGGCAGTCCATAATTGTATACTAGTATCCATCTCCATTGTTTACCTGAGGTGCCTTTTAGTTGTGCCTATTAAAATATGGAGAACAAAAATGTTGAGGTTCCAAAATTAGGGAAAGATCAAGATCCACTTCCACCTCGTGCTGAAGCTGCTGCCACTAGTCATGGCCGAGACGATGAAATGCCAGCAACGTCGTCTGCCAAGGCCGATGCCCAATGTCATAGTACAGAGCATGTCAAATCCAAAACACCAAATATCAGAAAAAAAAGGACTCCAAAACCTAAAATAAAATTGTCGGAGGAGAAGCGTAAACTTGCCAATATGCCATTTACCACACGGAGTGGCAAGGAACGGCTGAGGCCCTGGCCTATGTTCATGGCTAGTGGTTCAGCTTCACATGAGGATGGAAGCACTCAGCCTCTCGCTAGAAAAATGAAAAGACTCAAGCTGGCAAAAGCAGCACAGCAAAGAACTGTGCATTCTTCGAAATCCCAAATCCACAAGGAGAGTCCAATTGTGTCGGTTGCGATGCCTGACCTTCCCAACACTGGACGTGAAGAGCATGCGCCTTCCACCATTTGCACGCCCCCTGCAAGTGCTGGAAGGAGCACCTGCAGTCCAGTTCCTGATAGTCAGATTGAAGATGTCAGTGTTGAAGTACACCAGGATGAGGAGGATATGGGTGTTGCTGGCGCTGGGGAGGAAATTGACCAGGAGGATTCTGATGGTGAGGTGGTTTGTTTAAGTCAGGCACCCGGGGAGACACCTGTTGTCCGTGGGAGGAATATGGCCGTTGACATGCCAGGTGAAAATACCAAAAAAATCAGCTCTTCGGTGTGGAGGTATTTCACCAGAAATGCGGACAACAGGTGTCAAGCCGTGTGTTCCCTTTGTCAAGCTGTAATAAGTAGGGGTAAGGACGTTAACCACCTCGGAACATCCTCCCTTATACGTCACCTGCAGCGCATTCATAATAAGTCAGTGACAAGTTCAAAAACTTTGGGTGACAGCGGAAGCAGTCCACTGACCAGTAAATCCCTTCCTCTTGTAACCAAGCTCACGCAAACCACCCCACCAACTCCCTCAGTGTCAATTTCCTCCTTCCCCAGGAATGCCAATAGTCCTGCAGGCCATGTCACTGGCAATTCTGACGAGTCCTCTCCTGCCTGGGATTCCTCCGATGCATCCTTGCGTGTAACGCCTACTGCTGCTGGTGCTGCTGTTGTTGCCGCTGGGAGTCGATGGTCATCCCAGAGGGGAAGTCGTAAGCCCACTTGTACTACTTCCAGTAAGCAATTGACTGTTCAACAGTCCTTTGCGAGGAAGATGAAATATCACAGCAGTCATCCTACTGCAAAGCGGATAACTGAGGCCTTGACAACTATGTTGGTGTTAGACGTGCGTCCGGTATCCGCCGTTAGTTCACAGGGAACTAGACAATTTATTGAGGCAGTGTGCCCCCGTTACCAAATACCATCTAGGTTCCACTTCTCTAGGCAGGCGATACCGAGAATGTACACGGACGTCAGAAAAAGACTCACCAGTGTCCTAAAAAATGCAGTTGTACCCAATGTCCACTTAACCACGGACATGTGGACAAGTGGAGCAGGGCAGGGTCAGGACTATATGACTGTGACAGCCCACTGGGTAGATGTATGGACTCCCGCCGCAAGAACAGCAGCGGCGGCACCAGTAGCAGCATCTCGCAAACGCCAACTCTTTCCTAGGCAGGCTACGCTTTGTATCACCGCTTTCCAGAATACGCACACAGCTGAAAACCTCTTACGGCAACTGAGGAAGATCATCGCGGAATGGCTTACCCCAATTGGACTCTCTTGTGGATTTGTGGCATCGGACAACGCCAGCAATATTGTGTGTGCATTAAATATGGGCAAATTCCAGCACGTCCCATGTTTTGCACATACCTTGAATTTGGTGGTGCAGAATTTTTTAAAAAACGACAGGGGCGTGCAAGAGATGCTGTCGGTGGCCAGAAGAATTGCGGGACACTTTCGGCGTACAGGCACCACGTACAGAAGACTGGAGCACCACCAAAAACTACTGAACCTGCCCTGCCATCATCTGAAGCAAGAAGTGGTAACGAGGTGGAATTCAACCCTCTATATGCTTCAGAGGTTGGAGGAGCAGCAAAAGGCCATTCAAGCCTATACAATTGAGCACGATATAGGAGGTGGAATGCACCTGTCTCAAGTGCAGTGGAGAATGATTTCAACGTTGTGCAAGGTTCTGATGCCCTTTGAACTTGCCACACGTGAAGTCAGTTCAGACACTGCCAGCCTGAGTCAGGTCATTCCCCTCATCAGGCTTTTGCAGAAGAAGCTGGAGGCATTGAAGAAGGAGCTAAAAGGGAGCGATTCCGCTAGGCATGTGGGACTTGTGGATGCAGCCCTTAATTCGCTTAACAAGGATTCACGGGTGGTCAATCTGTTGAAATCAGAGCACTACATTTTAGCCACCGTGCTCGATCCTAGATTTAAAGCCTACCTTGGATCTCTCTTTCCGGCAGACACAAGTCTGCTGGGGTTGAAAGACCTGCTGGTGACAAAATTGTCAAGTCAAGCGGAACGCGACCTGTCAACATCTCCTCCTTCACATTCTCCCGCAACTGGGGGTGCGAGGAAAAGGCTCAGAATTCCGAGCCCACCCGCTGGCGGTGATGCAGGGCAGTCTGGAGCGACTGCTGATGCTGACATCTGGTCCGGACTGAAGGACCTGACAACGATTACGGACATGTCGTCTACTGTCACTGCATATGATTCTCTCAACATTGATAGAATGGTGGAGGATTATATGAGTGACCGCATCCAAGTAGGCACGTCACACAGTCCGTACTTATACTGGCAGGAAAAAGAGGCAATTTGGAGGCCCTTGCACAAACTGGCTTTATTCTACCTAAGTTGCCCTCCCACAAGTGTGTACTCCGAAAGAGTGTTTAGTGCCGCCGCTCACCTTGTCAGCAATCGGCGTACGAGGTTACATCCAGAAAATGTGGAGAAGATGATGTTCATTAAAATGAATTATAATCAATTCCTCCGCGGAGACATTGACCAGCAGCAATTGCCTCCACAAAGTACACAGGGAGCTGAGATGGTGGATTCCAGTGGGGACGAATTGATAATCTGTGAGGAGGGGGATGTACACGGTGATATATCGGAGGGTGAAGATGAGGTGGACATCTTGCCTCTGTAGAGCCAGTTTGTGCAAGGAGAGATTAATTGCTTCTTTTTTGGGGGGGGTCCAAACCAACCCGTCATATCAGTCACAGTCGTGTGGCAGACCCTGTCACTGAAATGATGGGTTGGTTAAAGTGTGCATGTCCTGTTTTGTTTATACAACATAAGGGTGGGTGGGAGGGCCCAAGGACAATTCCATCTTGCACCTCTTTTTTCTTTTCTTTTTCTTTGCATCATGTGCTGATTGGGGAGGGTTTTTTGGAAGGGACATCCTGCGTGACACTGCAGTGCCACTCCTAGATGGGCCCGTTGTTTGTGTCGGCCACTAGGGTCGCTAATCTTACTCACACAGTCAGCTACCTCATTGCGCCTCTTTTTTTCTTTGCGTCATGTGCTGTTTGGGGAGGGTTTTTTGGAAGGGACATCCTGCGTGACACTGCAGTGCCACTCCTAGATGGGCCCGGTGTTTGTGTCGGCCACTAGGGTCGCTAATCTTACTCACACAGCTACCTCATTGCGCCTCTTTTTTTCTTTGCGTCATGTGCTGTTTGGGGAGGGTTTTTTGGAAGGGACATCCTGCGTGACACTGCAGTGCCACTCCTAGATGGGCCCGGTGTTTGTGTCGGCCACTAGGGTCGCTAATCTTACTCACACAGCTACCTCATTGCGCCTCTTTTTTTCTTTGCGTCATGTGCTGTTTGGGGAGGGTTTTTTGGAAGGGCCATCCTGCGTGACACTGCAGTGCCACTCCTAGATGGGCCCGGTGTTTGTGTCGGCCACTAGGGTCGCTAATCTTACTCACACAGCTACCTCATTGCGCCTGTTTTTTTCTTTGCGTCATGTGCTGTTTGGGGAGGGTTTTTTGGAAGGGACATCCTGCGTGACACTGCAGTGCCACTCCTAGATGGGCCCGGTGTTTGTGTCGGCCACTAGGGTCGCTTATCTTACTCACACAGCGACCTCGGTGCAAATTTTAGGACTAAAAATAATATTGTGAGGTGTGAGGTATTCAGAATAGACTGAAAATGAGTGTAAATTATGGTTTTTGAGGTTAATAATACTTTGGGATCAAAATGACCCCCAAATTCTATGATTTAAGCTGTTTTTTAGTGTTTTTTGAAAAAAACACCCGAATCCAAAACACACCCGAATCCGACAAAAAAAATTCGGTGAGGTTTTGCCAAAACGCGTTCGAACCCAAAACACGGCCGCGGAACCGAACCCAAAACCAAAACACAAAACCCGAAAAATTTCAGGCGCTCATCTCTAATCCTTACATTGTGTAGTACCTCTGGATCAAAACTACCTATCCCAGGAAATGATGCTTTATCCCCCACAGTCATTCGTGTCCATTCATCACAAAAGGTCTCAGTGTGGGGACCATACTTCCCCCACATTACCAACCGAGCTGACCCCCTGGGTCTCAATTCTGCTGTCTGAACCCTGACTGAGGAACGTCCCTGTGTTGTGCACTTGGCTCCCATTGTGGAACCTTTTTACACGGGAAAACTTCCTAAAATGCTCCAAACACAGTAGTCTAACGGTGGAAGTCCTCAAAGTTCTTCCACTAACTTCTTCTGCTCCGAGTACCACGGATCCGCCCTATTTAGCAGACACGCGTAGCCAGTGCAGGCCCTACTTCGGCCTATATCCCCTGGGCCTTTAGGAGTAACTTACCGTACCCAGTGAATATCTGCCTAAAAGACAATTTTTACACAAATCACACTTGCATGTGCTTTACACAACGCGTATGATGACGAGATTTACGCACAAATATGCAAAACTTCGTATCACGTTGCGCCACGTATCGCTCACACAACCGTGCGGTCCAATCGTACCGCCTATAGACACTTGCTATCTATAAGTTGTAGGATCACTGGAGTCTTCACACTGTGCTCCAAAACAGCCGGAGTGTAATACCAAGAAAAAAAAACCTTTAAAACAACAACTTCACAAAGCTTTATCACACTCCGTTGCACGTGTTCACCTAGACCGTGCTCACCAAGTTCACAGAGTTTCACCGAGTTCACCGAGTTCACCAAGCTGAGTTCAATACATTCACACCTTTTTCAGCCCACACTAACACTCTATAGTTTTCTGATCAGAAAAATATCCTTTCCTGTTAACTGATAGCTTTCCCCAGAGGTAACACACTTTATCAATGTTATTCTAATCTGCGTTTGAAACTGGATAGTTATGTGTTATCTGTAGATAAACATCTACTACTCCGCTTTAAATAGAACTATTGTGTGGTTTGTCCTTGGCGTTAGCGATCTTACGCAACTTGCGTAATTACGCAACCGCACGTGCCTTTTCACGCTTGTGCGTGCTCACGTACTTTGTCTGGGCCACGTGTACAAAAGTGCGCCCACACTAAAACAAATCACACAGTATAAATGTGAGCGATATAAACTATTGTCGCTCACGAACACACCCCACAATTGCTCTGTTTTAACCTAAAAGACTAGACCAGAGCTGCGTTTTGTGTTCTTACAACTATATCATTAACACAGTTACTTCAAAATGTATATAGCAACACAGATGTATCCGGTTTCACACAAACCTATAAATGACCGTTATAACCTATGGCAACAATATGTGGGATGGATGCAAAGTATGGGTACGCTGTGTGCGCCTTTACGCAAAGTTACATGTGCAAAAGAAAAATCAACAAACTTTTAAATGGCTTTTTTTTATTTCCCCTTTGTCCTTGCGGTTCACGCCAGCATCCCTAACCAATGCAGTACAGGCGCGGTTCAGCAGCACAAGATAGCTCGACGAGCCGAACGATGTCCCCAATTGAGAAGTTCGATAGACTTCTTGGAAAACAGCCACTAACCCCTATAGCACACTGTAACAGAAGCCGCTGCAGCTGCTGTAATAAATACTCTGTCCCCAGTTAGCGTACACACGCCGGAATAGCCGTGCAGCTTACACTCAGTGCATACACACAGACCGACACGCTGAGAGCACGAGGCAGCTCTAGGTGTGGCAATTATACTATACAAACGCTCAACAGAAACTGAATGCGACACCAGTATTTGATTGTATGTCGTGGTCCAAAGCAGCAACAAGTAATAATATATTTGTAAAAGGGGGTTACAATAAGTTAAAATATAATGGTACAACACAATACAATTCAATCACAGAGAGAGAGTCACACCCAATGATACATACGCTTTGTTGCTTGCGCCACCCGGATCCGGTCCCCAGCCGTCTGGCAAGACGACCTATGAGTCTTTTAAAAAGCAGAGAGAGAGTGACTGGCCCAGGTGCAAGGTTTATATACCCTTGCCCAAAATACAATACAATGGGGTTGTATGCTCTCCACTGATTGGTTGGAGGGATGGTCATTTACAGTACAGGAGAGGTCACTGGTCGGTTTGAAGAGATGGGCGATGCCTTGATCCAGGGGTGTGTAGCTCTGGATTCCAGCCGCATACCAAGTACATAATAAACACAAATATACCTTTAATCTGCCTTTACGAATAACTATTCGCAACGACATGCGATCTTCTCCAAACCAACACCGGATTATTACTCATAATTATCCGAACACGTAGATACCATGCATGATGCTCTGCTCAGTTACTGTCCCCTCGCATACTGTAAAGGTGTATAATTCCCTTGTTGTGCCTTGCAAATAAGTAAAAGTTGCATGAGGGGAAAGGGGAGTCTATGTGCAATGTGTGCACCAAGTTTGGGAAACATGCAATGTGTGACAGATATTTCCATGTTCATTAGGTTACCCTGTCATGCGATCTCTCAAAGCAACATGATCCTACACATGAAATGACCAACCATTCTCAAGATACATACAGATATATATATATATATATATATATATATATATAATTCCAAGAGTTTTGACTATAAATGTTACACCTCTGATCCATGTAAGTTGTCAGCTGCTAGTGATCTGTATCAGCAAGGCCTGTGCTCTTTGTATAGTATATTTGTCTCCTATTGTCCTGGTTTCCATTAAACAATGACAGTTTGGTTTGTGTGTATCTTTCTTCACAGACCAGGGGGTCTGTTCAAACATTGGAATACCAAGACATTGTGTTGGAAGGATGTGCATGTTTGGTTAGATTAGTGTATGTGTGAACAGTGACTCGACACAGGCTGGGCACTGTGGCATGTCTCTGCATTAATAGTAAGAATCTTTCTGTAATTGCTCATACCACGCCCGTACGCGCACTCCCGTGGGAGGCGATTGTACGCAATTTGCGAGTATGCTGCACGCACGCCAGACTAAGTACATATATGGATGCCATCTGTGTGGTGTTTGCATGTGGTGTGTGTATTGCAATATTTTCCGACTTCGACACATATTATACCTAGCAATAACCAGCATACTGTATGTGGGAATAGCTATCATATTATACCTAGCAATAACCAGCATACTGTATGTGGGAATAGCTATCATATTATATCTAGCAATAACCAGCATACTGTATGTGGGAATAGCTATCATATTATACCTAGCAATAACCAGCATACTGTATGTGGGAATAGCTATCATATTATACCTAGCAATAACCAGCATACTGTATGTGGCAATAGCTATCATATTATACCTAGCAATAACCAGCATACTGTATGTGGGAATAGCTATCATATTTTTATAGCCAAACATGACCAATATACTGTCCACTGCGATATTCATTATATTATTATAACTAGTAATAAGAAACATATTTTCCTTTGCAATAGCAATTATATTATTCCTAGCAATGACTATCAGTTTGTCCCTGCATCTGCCATCATAATACACCCAGCAAATGGCAAAGTAGCCTGGTGACACCGCAATGATTTCAGACCCCCTGAACGGAAAAAAATCAGCTCTAAACTTAAATAATATTCTGATGCTCCCCTTATAGGCCCTACACACATGCCGATTTGTTTGAAAGATATGAACGATCTCGTTCATAAATGAACGAGAACTCGTTCATATCTTTCAGTGTGGAGGCTCCAGCGATGAACGATGCGCGGCCCCGCGCTCGTTCATTGCTGGTCCCCCGTCGGCTGTACATGCAGGCCAATATGGACGATCGCGGTAAGAAAGGAACTTTTTTACAAAAATTAAGGAATCTTAATCCAGCGCTGTCTGTATTTCTTTTTTATTTTCTTAAGTACATTGAGGTAAGGGGGTAGAGAATTCCCCCTTTTACCATGAGCTGCATGTAGATTTTTTTAATATCAATTCTGGTATAGGACATATATACAAATTAAATTAATAATTAGCGCCAGGGGGTCACTTTACTGTGCTTGTGTGTTTGTTGCTCGTCCATATTTGCCTGCACTTCAATGCAGCCGGGTGACGGGGGGAGTGAAGAAACTTCAATCCCCCCGTCACTGCCCCCCTGCCGCCGGGTTGCTTGTCGGCCGTATCCGCCGTCGGGCAGCTTGGCGGCGGATCGGCCAGTGTGTAGGGCCCTTTAGAGATACAGCCAGGGCCGTCTTTTCGTATGGGCTCAATGGGCTCTTGCCCAAGGGCCCCAGGAGTATAAGGGCCCTAGTCTGATAGCTGAGGGTCCCCTCTTTCCAGGGGTACCAGAGTTTTGAAAATCGGCCCTGGGGAACCGGAGATATCTGACTTGAAAGCAGTGGTCCCCATCCAAGCCTGTTAATTGCTCTTCCCAGCTTGATATCTTGGGTTCTGTCTGACTTAAAGAATTTCTGAGGGTATAAGCCAAAAGCTGGCACTCTCCCCAGCTGCCAGTGGTGGACACTGGCAGCTTGTCTCTATTATGCCCAGAACCAGAGATATCAGCCTTCAAGCAGCTGTTCCCTGCTCCAGCTCCACACGCCTGGTATACAGTTTTAGATTTTCTTTGGTGAATTGCTTTGGCTCCTGAACTCTGATCCCCAAGTCCCCAGAACCTTCTGAAAGGTGGGACTCTCTAGTTTTTCATTCCATTCAAAGCTAAGAAATATATTTTCAGGAACTAGAGATATCTGCAGTCAAGCAAGCTGCCCTCCCACTGGAAAATGATAAATATTAAGCCCACTCCACTATCCACCCCTTCCCTACGTATTAAACACCCCCTACCACCCTGGAAGTCATGTACCAGGGCTTCTTCATTCAGCCCAATGCCCCCTTCCACAGTTTAGCCCCATCTGTGCAGTAAAGGAGTAATTAGCATAAATTACTGCTCCAGGTCCTACATGCTGAGCGGAAGATAGAACACCCCCTACCGCCCGCGGGACATCAAAGCTGCACTGAAATCACCCCCCACCACTACCGTTGGAGGATGGGTAGGGGGCCCAGTGCATTGCTGTGCCCAGGGGCCTACACTGCTGTTAAGACGGCCCTGGACACAGCGCCGGGATACTTTGTGTGAGTGAGTGATATGAGAGCTGCAGGTATAGAGAAGGGGGCAGGGTTGGACTGGCCCACAGGGGAAACCCCCAGTAGGCCCCGCTGCCTGGGGCCCCACCGCCTCTTCTAGGGATCAGGTTCCATACTGTGCACTTGTATTATACATTATACGTATGTTACCTCATATTGCACAGGACTATGGTGTATTTTCTACAGTGCATTGCCATTATTAATCTGGTACATTATCATACATGCACTAGCAGTATTTACTATACTTTACTATACTATTTACTCTCTAATGATCAGCCAAACCTTTGTGGCAGCTGACCACGCCCCCTCTGAAGACTGAGCACCCCCCCAAACATAGGCCCCTATAACGGCATTTCCTGGTGGGCCCGTCATGCCCCAGTCTGACACTGTGTGTGTGTATATATATATATATATATATATATATATATACTGTATATATACACAGAGAGAGAAAGAGAGAGAAGCAATAGGACATGAGAACATGCACTGAGACTGGAGGGAGGCAGGTTCTGGTGAAATTTGAGGAAAAATTACTTCACGGAAAGGGTAGTGGACAAGTGGAATAGCCCCCCATCAGAGGTGGTAGAGGCTAAGACAGTAGAACAATTAAAACATGCATGTGATAGACATAATGATATCCTTACAAAGAAATAAGGATTAAATAAGGTTTGAGATAAAAAAAGATGGTTAAAAAAAAAAGGGGGGGGCAAACTAGACGGGCCAAGTGGTTCTTATCTGCCGTCAAATTCTATGTTTCTATTTTTATATATATATATATATATATATATATATATAAAACACACAGATCTGAGGGCGCTAAATTAATGATGCCATTCCAATATTGTGATACAATGATTGTTTAACAATGAATCACACTTCTCTTAGGTCAGTCAAGTAAAAGATAACAGAAGTAACCAGTTTTGGCCAGTCTGGTGGGGTGTGTGAGGTCATGCTGATGTCATAATGGTAACTGCTCTGTGCTTTTGCTGTCTTTCACAGATGCCTTCAGAGGCCTGGGACGGCATAGCACACTGGTAGAAGGTTAGTTACTGGACAAAGATTAGGGCAGCTTAGTTCGAATCGTCGGCAGACTTTTAGCATGACTATTATATAATATATGATTTATGACCTTAGGGATAGCATAGTATTGGATTAAAACAAAATCTCATACCTACTGGGACAGCACCGTTACTTAACAACCACAAGTGCCTGCAGATGGGCCATTGGAGAAATTTGAAGCGCGGTTGTCTAGATGGGCCTATAATGTTCCTAATTACAGGTAAATCCTTCATGTGCAGCCGCACCTACAGTGTGACATCTCCTTGGAGTTATTTGGTGAGCCTGTAATGTGGCAAATTAAATAATTTACTCTCTCTCTGCCTGCCTAAATCCCAGTATACCAGTGTTGCAGGCCGATCCATTTTTATTAATGTGCAGAGGTGTAAGAGAATTATACTGTGCTTTAATCATTACTTTTGTTTTTATCCAATACTATACACAGATGTAGCCACGCTGGTCATGGCTACATCTGAGGTATACGTGCACCCTCAACGCGGCTATGCGCACCTGTGCCTAGCTGTGCTGAGCTGCGGCATTTGCCGCTCCCATCCATGCGTATGGGGCACACACACGTCTTAGACGTCCAGACGTACGCGGTGCGGTCGCGTCTAATAAGGCACAATCGTGATATGATGTAGCCACAACGAGAATGGCTACATTTGTACAGTTATAATCCCTGTTAGCGTCAGAAATGAATGCTATGGTGGTTATGACTGTCCCACTGCCACCCCCTCACTTCCTTTTATCTCTTGCTCTCTTTTTTCACTCTCTCACCATTGACGTGTAGGTGCGTTCTTCTGCGGCCGGGTAAAAGGTCAAAATAGCAGATTTGAGGTGACAGAAGGGATGACTGGGTTAGGCAAGGTTAGTGGGTGGGCGGGTGGTCTGGGCAAACTCTGCATAGTCTCTTAATGCCTAGAGGGACGGGCAGTCCTTCAGCCATGGGTCCCCAGAGGTTTCCCCCACAAGGGGGTTTTTCCTCTCCTGAGTGCTGAAGGATGACTTCATGAGTCATGAGGCTTACGTCATCTTGTTCCTCTTATAGAACAAGTTTGTAAGATTACTGGACCAATCTTAGTCCAAAATTCCCTATTTTATTATGCAGAGTAAATAGTAATAATAATTACAAATAATAATAATAATTACAAATAATAATAATAATAATAAGAAGAAGAAGAAGAAGAAGAAGAAGAGGAAGAAGAAGAAGATGAAGAAGAAGAAGAAGAAGAAGAAGAAGAAGAAGAAGAAGAAGAAAACAGGCATTTTACTTAAAATAAAAATAGACATTTATTTTTTAAATATATTTTGATTGAAGTTGTCTTTATTTTATTAATAAATCCTCTCAAAAGATGAAGAAATTACACATATTTGGGGAGACAAAAATATTGCGAGAGTTCAGAACCATAGCAATGACTATCAGATTGTTCCCTGCATCTGACATCAGGGGCGTATCTACCCATTGCCCAGGATGGCACTCGCCAGGGGCGCCAGGCAAGGAGGGGGCGCCACCTGGTGGTGCCACCCGCGGCCAAAGGGTAGTAAAGTAGTACTGTCAGACTGTACCTGGTGAGAGTCTGTTACTGCTGGAGCGGTGCCGGTGTCCGGCAGCACCGCACTTGTAATCAGACTCAAAATAAACTACAGCTCCCAACAGCCCTTGTTGCTGGGAGCTCCCGACAGCAAAGGAGCTGCACCGACAGTAACAGACTCTCACCAGGTACACAGCAATTGTTATACAGGACAGGGCTATAGATCTATTTGTTGTTGAAGATAATAAAAAAGTGGCAGTGTTTGGGAGAAGGGACTGTGGTACCTGGAAAACTACACGATTTTCATGCATGTTAGATGTAAGTAAGTAGTAAGTAAGCAAAAACTTTAACTTGTTGAGTGTAATAAAGAAAATACAAATCTTACCTATTTCATGGCCAGGTTCAAGGAAATGTATATCAGTTAATTGTATAATTGATCATTTTATCTTGGAAGTGATGGCACCCTGATGTTTTTTCTAACAGGAAGTACTTCTACCATCCACGTAATGGTGTTTGGTTAATGGCTGGGTCCATTTGAGGCTCATCTCACAGCATCTCATTAGCATTTCATTTGAGATGCTGTCAAGATGCCGGCGTTTGGCATCCCGGAGGTCGGAAAGCTGATGCCAGCATCCCAACATAGATAGCGATGCAGAATGCCAAAATTCGAATCGAGTTGGTGCCAAAGTCTCCACTGGCAAGCCGCGTGGGAGGGTTAGGGTTAGGCTGTGAGGACGGGAGGGTTAGGGTTAGGCTGCATAGAGGGAGATTAGGAAGGGTGGGTTAGGGTTAGGCACCACTGAAGAGGCTGGGGGCGCGGGTTATGGTCAGGCTGTGGGAAAGGTGAGTTAGGGGTAGGGGGGAGGGATGGTGTAACGTGAATATGAGACACTACTGTGCAGAGTAATGTGAATGAGGGACATTACTGTGTGGCATAATTTGAATTGGGGATACTATTGTGTCCACGCCCTTCCCCCACAAGACCATGCCCCATTTCCAATACTCACACATTATTTCAAATGTGTGTAGGGGGTGGGGGTGGGGGGGTGCCAGCCACTTACTTTGCCATGTGCGCTCGGACCCCTAGATACACCCCTGTCTGACAGCATAATATACCCACCAAATGGCAAAGTAGCCTGGTGACACCGCAATGATTTCAGACCCCCTGAACGGAAAAATCAGCTCTAAACGTAAATAATATTCTGATGCCCCCCTTAGAGATACAGCGCTGGGATACTTTGTGTGAGTGAGTGATATGAGAGCTGCAGGTATAGAGAAGGGTTGGACTGGCCCACAGGGGAAACCGCCAGTAGGCCCCGCTGTCTGGGGCCCCACCACCTCTTCTAGGGATCAGGTTCCATACTGTGCACTTGTATTATACATTATAAATATGTTACCTCATATTGCACAGGACTAGGGTGTATTTTCTACAGTGCATTGCCATTAGTAATCCATACCTCCCAACTGTCCTGATTTTTGCGGGACAGTCCCGTTTTTTGGGGACTGTCCCACCCGTGGGCCACAGTGTCCCGCGGTGGGGGCAGTTGGGAGGCTCTGTCACAGCGGTGAATAGACGCTGTGCGCATGCGCACAGCGTCTATTCACTGGAGTCGGAGAGGGGGCATGCCAGCGGCTCACAGAGCGCTGGGCATGCCCCCTCATTGATGAAAATGGGGGCGTGGCTCGCGATCGCAGGTCCTCGTGAAGCCACGCCCCCTTTTCAAAGACCACACTCCCTTTTCGGGAGCACACGGCGAAGCCGCGCGCGTGTCCCGCTTCAAGACAGGTCAAAGTTGGGAGGTATGTTAATCTGGTACATTATCATACATGCACTAGCAGTATTTACTATACTTTACTATACTACACTGCTCAGAAAAATAAAGGGAACACTTAAATAACACATCCTAGATCTGAATGAATGAAATAGTCTTATTAAATACTTTGTTCTTTCCATAGTTGAATGTGCTGACAACAAAATCACACAAAAATTATCAATGGAAAAAACATTTATTAACCCATGGAGGTCTGGATTTGGAGTCACACTCAAAATTAAAGTGGAAAAACACACTACAGGCTGATCCAACTTTGATGTAATGTCCTTAAAACAAGTTAAAATGAGGCTCAGTAGTGTGTGTGGCCTCCACGTGCCTGTATGACCTCCCTACAACGCCTGGGCATGCTCCTGATGAGGTGACGGATGGTCTCCTGAGGGATCTCCTCCCAGACCTGGACTAAAGCATCCGCCAACTCCTGGACATTCTGTGGTCCAACGTGGCGTGGATGGAGCGAGACATGATGTCCCAGATGTGCTCAATTGGATTCAGGTCTGTGGAACGGGCGGGCCAGTCCATAGCATCAATGCCTTCGTCTTGCAGGAACTGCTGACACACTCCAGCCACATAAGGTCTAGCACTGTCTTGCATTAGGAGGAACCCAGGGCCAACCGCACCAGCATATGGTCTCACAAGGGGTCTGAGGATCTCATCTCGGTACCTAATGGCAGTCAGGCTACCTCTGGCGAGCACATGGAGGGCTGTGCGCCCCCCCAAAGAAATGCCACCCCACACCATTACTGACCCACTGCCAAACCGGTCATGCTGGAGGATGTTGCAGGCAGCAGAACGTTCTCCTTGGCGTCTCCAGACTCTGTCACGTCTGTCACATGTGCTCATTGAGAACCTGCTTTCATCTGTGAAGAGCACAGGGCGCCAGTGGCGAATTTGCCAATCTTGGTGTTCTCTGGCAAATGCCAAACATCCTGCACGGTGTTGGGCTGTAAGCACAACCCCCACCTGTGGACGTCGGGCCCTCATTCCACCCTCATGGAGTCTGTTTCTGATCGTTTGAGTAGACACATGCACATTTGTGGCTTGCTGGAGGTCATTTTGCAGGGCTCTGGCAGTGCTCCTCCTGTTCCTCCTTGCACAAAGGCAGAGGTAGCGGTCCTGCTGCTGGGTTGTTGCCCTCCTACGGCCTCCTCCACGTCTCCTGATGTACTGGCCTGTCTCCTGGTAGCGCCTCCATGCTCTGGACACTACACTGACTTACACAGCAAACCTTCTTGCAACAGCTCGCATTTATGTGCCATCCTGGATTAGCTGCACTACCGGAGCCACTTGTGTGGGTTGTAGACTCCGTCTCATGCTACCACTAGAGTGAAAGCACCGCTAGCTTTCAAAAGTGACCAAAACATCAACCAGAAAGCATAGGAGCTGAGAAGTGGTCTGTGGTCACCACCTGCAGAACAATTCTTTTATTGGGGGTGTCTTGCTAATTGCCTATAATATCCACCTGTTGTCTATTCCATTTGCACAACAGCATGTGAAATTGATTGTCAATCAGTGTTGCTTCCTAAGTGGACAGTTTGATTTCACAGAAGTGTGATTGACTTGGAGTTACATTGTGTTGTTTAAGTGTTCCCTTTATTTTTTTGAGCAGTGTATTTACTCTTTAATGATCAGCCAAACCTTTGTGGCTGCTGACCATGCCCCCTATGAAGACTGACCACCCCCCCAAACATAGGCCCCTATAACGGCATTCCCTGGTGGGTATATGTATAGTCAACTGGTTTCTTATAAATAAGAAAGAGGGCGGCACTCCAATATTCATGTGCAAAGATTCTTTAGTGGATACTCATCTGTGTCGTTGTCAACGTTTCAAGGCACACAGGCCCTTTCGTCAGGACGCATATAACTGTGTCAAGTGGATACAGAGCATATAGCACAATTGCCATGAACGTACCTTTATACGATGTGGATGTCCCCGGGTGCTGGCATCCGTTGTTTCCTCCCACTCAGCAGTGGTGACATACTTCCGGATCCGACGTTACCCTGGCGCCCGTCCGGCCGGTCACTAGGCGTCCATTGCAACCGCAGCGGCTCTCCCAAAGCCGCCAGGTGGTACGACGCGCGCCACCCTGTGGTCACCACAATAAAGTGCATAGTGCATATCTATAATGTGAATAACACAAACACATCAATCTGTATGTAAAAAATGTGAGCAAAGCGAAAACAAATACAAGTGCTGCACAGTGTATTAAGATCATGCACTAATAACCTTAAAAACATTTAAAAAAAGCCTTCAGTCCTTCAGCCATGGGTCCCCAGAGGTTTCCTCCACAAGGGGCTTTTTCCTCTCCTGAGTGCTGAAGGATGACTCTTCATGAGTCATGAGGCTTACGTCATCTTGTTCCTCTTATAGGACAAGTTTGTAAGATTACTGGACCAATCTCAGTCCAAAATTCCCTACTTTATTATGCAGAGTAAATAGTAAAAATAATTACAAATAATAGGAAGAAGAAGAAGAAGAAGAAGAAGAAGAAGAAGAAGAAGAAGAAGAAGAAGAAGAAGAAGAAGAAGAAGAAACAACAACAGGCATTTTACTTAAAATAAACATAAACATTTATTTTTTAAATATATTTTGATTGAAGTTGTCTTTATTAATAAATCCTCTCAAAAGGTGAAGAAATTACACATATTTGGGGAGACAAAAATATTACGAGAGTTCAGAACCATGTATTGTTTATCCTAAAAGAGTACCAGGCGAGGCAGCCATGTTGGGCGCACTATATAGGTTACACTGTGCGATTAGCAAAACGTGGCAGTAAGGCATACAAGGGTACAAAGAAAAGTAACTAACAGAACACCTAGCTCTGCAGTTTACATAGTAAGGAAAATCCCCTTTGTTCTGTATTTGCTTTCACAAAATGTTCTCCTTCATAAAAGTTTTAAAGTGAGCTAAGGGGAAAATAACAAAAAAGGATCCTGTTAGATTTTGAAATAATTGACAAAAAATAATAATTATCTGACCAAAAAACAAGATAAAAATAAAAAGTTAATTCTCTAACACTCCGAAGATAGTAAGCTCATATTGTGAATTGCATAAAATATTTATATGAAGCCCACAAGGATTACTGACACCTCAGGAGGGATGTGATAACTCTGGGCTGTGGTAAGGGTTCCAATGACACAGACTTTGTTTCTGTGCTTAATAGACAAATACAAGTGATATGAGACCACCTAAACAAATGTTAAGTACATTCTAAACAACTACAGTGGAGATAATATCATACAGTTTTAATCTATTTTCACTTAAAAACCAGTATCAATAAAGAAAAAGTGATGAAACAGTGCTAGGTGTGTTCTGTGGTACAGAATCTGACCTGCTTCCTAGGAATTGACCAACGACTGACCTGCAGAGTCCTGAGAACAGTGGCACATGACTGGACCAAAAAAGAAATCAGTGCTAAAGTCCTGGAACAGCAGAAGGATTATTGCAAAATGAGCTTCATACAAACATCTATTCCCTCAGTGGTTCCCAAACTGGATTGTCTCTCTAGGCACTTGTAGTGGTGTCCTGGGTTGGTGGTCTATAACCAATTCAAATTATTTGTGGACAATATACTGTAATAGGCAAAACCAGTGCTAAGTCTTACTGAAGCAGCACCTATAGCAGGGGTGGGGAACCTTTTTTCTACCAAGGGTCATTTGGATATTTACAAAATCCTTCGTGGGCCATACAAAAATTATCATCTTAAAAATTAGCCTGACCCCAGTAGTTATGTCCCAGTAATTATGCCCCCAGTCAGTAGTTATGCTTCCAGTAGTTATGCCCCAGTAGTTATGCCCCCAGTACATATGCCCCCAGTACATATGACCCCAGTCAGTTGTTATGCCCCAGTACATATGCCCCAGTAGATATACCCACAGTCAGTTGTTATGCCCCAGTGGACATGCCTCCAGTACATATGCCCCCAGTCAGTTGTTATGCACCATTAGATATGCCCCCAGTCAGTTATTATGCCCCATTAGGTATGCTCCCAGTCACTTGATATGCCACCAGTCACTTGTTATGCCCCATTAGATATGCCTCCAGTCACTTGTTATGCCCCATTAGATATGCCCCCAGTCACATGTTATGCCCCATTTGATATGCTCCCAGTCACTTGTTATGCCCCATTAGATATGCCCCCAGTCACTTGTTATGCCCCATTAGATATGCCCCCAGTCACTTGTTATGCCCCATTAGATATGCCCCCAGTCACTTGTTATGCCCCATTAGATATGCCCCCAGTCACTTGTTATGCCCCATTAGTAATGCCCCCAGTCACTTGTTATGCCCCATTAGATATGCCCCCAGTCACTTGTAATGCCCCATTAGATGTGCTCCCTCTAGTAGCGCCGCTTACACACACACATTAAAAAAAAACCAACACAATACTCACCAGCCCCGTTCCTAATTCCGGACCGCTGCACACCGCCTGGCAGTCCGCTCCTCGGAACTATGAAAGAGACGTCATGACGTCTCTCTCATAGTGCACAGCTGTACACTGTAAGAGCCGGCTGCCACTGAGGGGAAGGAGCCGGTGCCCACTGGTAACACAATCGCAGCGGGCGCCCAACATCTCCCTCGGTTAGGGGAGCCTGGCCAGGCTGGATAAATTGGCTTTGCGGGCCTTATACGTTCCCCACCCATGCTCTATAGGAACACAAATAGTCTAGTTTCAAAAAGCAGAAGCTTCTCTTTCTATAAAAGTGTTTTACTAAGGTCGAAGAGAACTGCTATTTCAAATAATTATAACACAAAAGAAACCTAACATGTATCTGTAACCTTGATATTGGGCCTAATTCAGATCTGATCGCTGCTGTGCGCTTTCGCACAGCGAGCGATCAGATCTGAACTGCGCATGCCTATGCATTGCAATGCGCCGGCGCGCCAGACGGCTACAACGGGCTTCGCCGATCAGCAACGGGCTGATGCGAAGGATCCATTCGTACGGGCGTTCGCAGGGAGATTGAAAGGAAGAGGCTGTTTTTTGTGGGTGGCAACTGACCTTTTTCAGGGACTATCCAGAAAAACGCAGGTGGGCTCAAGCGTTTTCAGGGAGGGTGTCTGAAGTCAGCTCCGGCCCTGATCAACAGGATTCAATCGCACAAGAAGAGTAAGTCCTGTGCTGCGCAGAGAGTGCACAAAATTAGTTTGTGCAGCTCTGCTACACATGCAGTCGCACACTTGCACAGCGAAAATACACTCCCCCTGTAGGCGGTGACTATCTGTTCGCAGGGCAGCAAAAAACACAGCCCTGCGATCAGATTGAATTAGGCCCATAGACCTTACTGCCAGGGCCGTAACTACGTGTGTGCCAAATGGGCTTGGCACACAGCGCAGTTGCCCTGAGGGCGCACGGCCAGCGGCATGTAATGAGTCAAATTGACTCATTACATGCCTCTGAAGTCTGCGCCGTGCGCCGCCGCCGCGCTATGGAGGAGAGCTACAGCGCCGGGCAGGTGAGAAGGAGGAGGAGGGAGGGGGACTGGAGCCGCAGCAGCGCTATTTCATTGGTAGTAAGCGCCGCTGCAGCATCCCCCTCTCCTTCCGTATTGGCTGCCCGGCGCGGGTTCACTACGATATGCCGGCGGTCGGGCTCCCGGCGACCAGCATACCGGCGCCGGGAGCCCGACCACCGGCTTACCGATAGTGTGGCGTGCGCAAATGAGCCCCTTGCGGGCTCGCTGCGCTCACCACGCTACGGGCACGGTGGCACGCTAAGCGCGCCACACTATTTTATTCTCCCTCCAGGGGGGTCGTGGACCCCCACGAAGGAGAATAAGTGTCGGTATGCCCGACCGCCGGCATACTGAAGACCACCCGCCCGGCGCTGCTGTGGATGCTGGGATGCGGTTCCTCCATCCCAGCATCCACAGCAGCTCCGGGCAGCCAATATAGAAGGAGAGGGGGATGCTGCAGCGGCGCTTACTACCAATGAAATAGCGCTGCTGCGGCTCCAGTCCCCCTCCCTCCTCCTCCTTCTCACCTGCCTGCACCGAGGGAGCTGCACGAGGAGCCTGACTGCCAGCGGGGAGATGGTAAGTATGTATCTCTCTTTCTCTCTCTCTCTCAGGGGGACACCATCTGCCATAATGTGTAAAAGGGGGCCTGGCTGCCGCAATGTGTAAAAAGGGGGACTGGCTGCCGTAATGTGTAAAAAGGGGGACTGGCTGCCGCAATGTGTAAAAAGGGGGACTGGCTGCCGCAATGTGTAAAAAGGGGGACTGGCTGCCGCAATGTGTAAAAAGGGGGACTGGCTGCCGTAATGTGTAAAAAGGGGGACTGGCTGCCGCAATGTGTAAAAAGGGGGACTGGCTGCCGCAATGTGTAAAAAGGGGGCCTGGTTGCCGCAATGTGTAAAAAGGGGGACTGGCTGCCGCAATGTGTAAAAAGGGGGCCTGGCTGCCGCAATGTGTAAAAAGGGGGACTGGCTGCCGCAATGTGTAAAAAGGGGGACTGGCTGCCGCAATGTGTAAAAAGGGGGCCTGGCTGCCACAATGTGTAAAAATGGGGACTGGCTGCCGCAATGTGTAAAAGGGGGGACTGGCTGCTGCAATGTGTAAAAAGGGGGACTGCCTGCCGCAATGTGTAAAAAGGGGGACTGGCTGCCGCAATGTGTAAAAAGGGGGCCTCGCTGCCGCAATGTGTAAAAAGGGGGACTGGCTGCCGCAATGTGTAAAAATGAGGACTGGCTGCCGCAATGTGTAAAAAGGGGGACTGGCTGCCGCAATGTGTAAAAAGGGGGCCTGGCTGCCGCAATGTGTAAAAAGGGGGACTGGCTGCCGCAATGTGTAAAAAGAGGGACTGGCTGTCGCAATGTGTAAAAAGGGGGCCTGGCTGCCGCAATGTGTAAAAAGGGGGACTGGCTGCCGCAATGTGTAAAAAGGGGGACTGGCTGCCGCAATGTGTAAAAAGGGGGACTGGCTGCCGCAATGTGTAAAAAGGGGGACTGCCTGCCGCAATGTTTAAAAAGGGGGACTGGCTGCCGCAATGTGTAAAAAGGGGGACTGGCTGCCGTAATGTGTAAAAAGGGGGACTGGCTGCCGCAATGTGTAAAAAGGGGACGCTGTCTGCTGTAATGTTAAAAAAGGGGACGCTGTCTGCTGTAATGTGTAAAAAAGGGGACGCTGTCTGCCGCAATGTGTAAAAAGGGGGACTGGCTGCCGCAATGTGTTAAAAGGGAGACTGTCTGCTGTAATGTGTAAAAAGGGGGACGCTGTCTGCTGTAATGTATAAAAGGGTCTCTACCTGGTGTAGTGGCGCTACTGTGCAGCGTAACTTGAATAATGTAGACTACTGTGCACCGTAGTATGAATTGCTATTATTTTGTGGCCACGCCCCATCCCTATATAGCCACGCCCCTATATATTTTTCACGCGCCTACGGCGCGCACTGCCCCTATCTTACATGGGGGGCGCCAATGTCGTTTCTTGCACACAGCGCTAAAATGCCTAGTTACGGCACTGCTTACTGCTCCTCCTAAATCTGAACTTACTTTGAGCTTTTTATCTCTAGACCTATCATTCGCCATTATGGTGTTCCAATATAATGCCCATGCTGATATCCTATAGATACAGTAAATATATATATATATATATATATGGCAAATACCACCGACTCATCACGAAATCTCCTGAACCATAAGGACTAGGAACTTGACATTTGGACAAGAAGCTTGCTTTTGTGATGTAGGCAGGGATTTTTCAAAATTCTAACCAGTCAGGGGTTAAAAGGGTTGAGATAATCCCCCCCCCCCTCACACACACACACACACGAGAGTTAAGACAGCCGACCCAGCTGGGGCTATAAAGAATGTATGGTGCTGGTGATACCAAGTCACGGAGGGGGGAGGACACAATGCTCTTTCTGTTCCTCGACTTCTTTGCAGTGGCAGTTTCAGAGCACCCCATTATTCAAATAGGGGAACCACATTAATTGCCATCCCTAAACATTGTCAAACATCGCTGAGTGTGGCTCCCCTATTTAAATAATGGACTGCTCTAAAACTGCCACTGGCAAGGAAGTACAGCCTTGTGGCTGGGGAGATTTTGTGATGAGTCAGTGGTATTTGTCCTTTATATATAAATTCAGATATAAGTACTTAACCAACCTACTTCCAGTAAGGAGAGGATAGTGTCTCAATTATCAGAGGTTAACCTGTCACTTGAACTAAACACTGCCGAACCTCTCAGAGAGCAATAGGAGGAAAGGAGACATACATATTTTGACTCTTAAATGCATTAAAGGAAAGCTTGATAGTCAGCAACTGCTTATCGGCTGTGTAAAGGCTACTGAGAGCTCTCCCAGTGACCGTAAGTGTTGTGCGAAAATCTTTACGCTTCTACCTCAAAGGAGAGTGAGAAGCTAAGCAAGGAGACCTAGGGCCCTTTGGAATAGAGTCAGCCTATCCCTGCAAATCTTACATATTTAACATACAGCGGGCGGAGATTGGCCTGTCGTCCCAGCATTTACAGCACTGAACAGGGCAGGATCAGAGACAGGACGGGGCAGAGAAGGAGGCGGATTATTCTCCTCAGCACTAGCCTTTTGATAGCATCAATCCGGGGTATGGCTGCCTGGAGGTGCAGCCTGACAAAGATTGGCAGCGGCGGACGGAGCATGTCCTGTTGTAAGTCTAATTAGTTAAGGTTATACACACGGAAATACTTGAAATTCGGAAGTAAAGCATGGGTATTCAGCTTGTGTGTGTATATATATATATACATATATAATATATATATATATAAGGGGTGCAGGTGTCCATAGCATTTACTACAGTACCAGCAAACCCTGTGGTCCTTTAAATAAGATTTATTCAATGCACTTGAATCACGCTGTATTTTATTTTGTATATCATTGTTTTACAAAGCTGACAAACCGTGTTTTGCGTATATACTTTGTTATTTTTCTTTTTTGTTTTCTAAAAACAAATAATACTTGAAGGAAGTTGCAAATGCCAGGAATAGACTGTGTGGGAGTGGGATTGAAAACTGAAAGCGAAAAGCTGATTTCTGTCCTAATTTAGAACAGGTATGTGATACTGTAGGACAGACGTGAGATTAAATGGGGTTCTGCTACTAAAAAGGAATAGATGACAGCCTCCCACACCTGCAAATAACTTGCTAATTGAAATCAGGAAAATGAAACTGAAAATGTCGTTTTCTCCATCCCTAAAGATGAATCTGTTTTTCCATTGAATCCCTCCTTAGTACATATTTCATAGCCTTGTTGATGCTGTCTTAAATTGGGGTGTGGTTCGTGGGGTCGACCACACTTAGGTCGACAGTGACTAAGTCGACACCTAAAAATATGTCGACACAATCATTAGGTCGACATGAGCAAGGTCAACATGACAAAAGGTCAACATAATCTTTTAAATTTTTTGGGGTGTTGTTTTCTTCATACAGTGATCAGGAACCCCAATTAGTGCACCGTGTCCCCCTGCATGGCTCGCTTGGCTCACCATGCTTGGGGCAAGGTGCCTAGCTCTGCTACCGCTGCGCCTGGCACAGGTTACAGTTCCCAATCGTAGTCCACGTGGATCGTAAAGTATGAAAAAGTTTTAAAAAATTGTGAAAAACTGAAGTTGACCTTTTGTCATGTCGACCAAGTACATGTTGACCTAGTGACCATTTTGACCTAGAAACCATGTTGACCTAATGCATGTCGACCAATAGTGGTCGACCTAATGACTGTCAACCTAAGTGTGGTCGACCTAGAGCCCGGATACCCTTAAATTGCAGGGTTGGAAGAACAGCTATTTGTAACCCAAGGCATAGATAAAATAAAATTGCACTATAAATAGCAATCACAGGTGCGGCAACACCACACCTGCCATTACTGTATGATGCTGTTGTAACCCCTGCCCCCCCACCTCCAGCATATGTGACATCATGCCATCACAGAAGAAGAGGAGGCTGGGAGCAGGAAGATAAGGGAAGGGCACATCCAGGTGGTCAGGAATCTACATGGATGTAACGGTTCCAGTACAGGTCCTGGTTTGGCATAAGTTCAGAGGAGTGGAGTCTTTTATGGTGGAGGTGTTCCTGTAGACTGGCTGATAGCGATAGTTATATAATTCACACATACCATATTTATTATCTCTTTTTTAAGGTGGTTGGGGAGGGGGGGGGGGGAAATCAAACTCTAACTTGCCTCCAGGCATCTGGGATGAATTTAAGCCCCTACTACCAGCCCGTGCAGTGGAACCAAGTCAGAGGGCCGTGACCTGCGTGTCGGGTGCAGTGAAGCCTAAACCACTTGCGGGTTCCATGGTGATGGACACCAATACATTAGACTCTCTGGCTCTGTTCTGTTCGCTCGCTAGCTGCTTTTAGCAGCATTGCACACGCTAAGCCGCCGCCCTCTGGGAGTGTATCTTAGCTTAGCAGAATTGCGAACGAAAGATTAGCAGAATTGCGAATAGAAATTTCCTGGCAGTTTCTGAGTAGCTCCAGACTTACTCCTACACTGCGATCAGTTCAGTCAGTTTCGTTCCTGGTTTGACGTCACAGACACACCCAGCGTTCGCCCAGACACTCCTCCGTTTCTTCAGACACTCCCGCGTTTTTCCCAGAAACACCAGCGTTTTTCCGCACACTCCCATAAAACGGCAAGTATCCACCCAGAAACACCCACTTCCTGTCAATCACACTCCGATCACCAGAACGATGAAAAATCCTCGTTAGGCCGTGAGTAAAATACCTAACTTTTGTACAAATCGCTCCGTTGCGGAAAAAACTAACCAGCGAACAACTCGGAATGAGGACCTATGTTCCCCTCATGGAAAGGACCAGGACATGACAGCACGAGACGCATACCTCCCAACTTTATGGCCGGATAAGGAGGGACATGACTTCACGGGAGGGCTGCGATTGTGAGCCACGCCCCCGTTTTCGTCACTGAGGGGGCATGCCCCCTCTTCTTCTGTCTCCACTGAATAGACGCTGTGCGCATGCGCACAGCATCTATTCATCGCTGCTATGGTAACCAGAGCAACAAGTGCAGGAGCCTCCCAACTGCCCCCCCATCCACGGGACACCGCGGCACCTGGGTGGGACAGTGGGATAGTCCCAAAAAAATGGGACTGTCATGCGAAAATCAGGACAGTTGGGAGGTACAGTATGCGAGAGGGCAGAAGAGAATCTCCGCCCTTACTGCACGCTACTGTTTTATCCATTATTCCGCTCCGCTTCACTCGCCACAGGGTACTATTCCAAATAGTTGGTGGACCTAGGGGATTATGGGAAAAGTCCTCTCCACGAAGGGTAACTAGACGCTGTCCCATACATAACCCACAATCCTAATCAACAAATCTCATCGGGTTCCAGGGTCCTCCTTATTTCAAGATTTTAAACGGAAAATGAAAAGTCTAGAAGGGCAAAAAAATTAAATAAAATAAAAATACAATCCATTAATAAAAACATTTCAGTAATTTTCAGGTCATGTATTATTCTCTAAAACCTTTTTAAAAGGTTGAAAAATGATGCTAGTCGTGTGAAATTGAAGTCGGTGTAGTTTGGATTCCTAATACAATAAGAGGGTTTTATATTACCAGGGTGAAAACGCTAGTCTTGATTTACAGTGCTCCAGGCTGTTTGTTTATGCTTTTTAATGGGTTTAAAGCAATTTAAAGTCTACTGAAGCTGTCAGACGCCCTCACATTTTAAGAAACTGTCTAACTGTAAGAACATGAAGCGCAGCCAGAGTTTCAGCACGCAGTAATCTCTACAAAAGTTTTCTGTTTAAATTGATTTTCTGCTGAGATTAGTTTTTTTTTTTTGCTTTGAGTCTCTATGCTGATCCTCAATTTTAAAATAGCAACAAAGCCTTCATAGATTCCTCTACTTCACCAGCAGATTGCGTGTCCTAAATACAGTTTCTACTGTATTTACAAGAGTTATTTTTACGTGGGAAGAACTTTCAACACAGGATTAAAGCACAACTAAACACCAAAAGTGTTATGGCAGGATCTGAAGGCCAAACTTTTAGAACAAGTAAGGCTATTTGGTTTGCCTAAGATTTTGGTCATCCATTTAGGTGGGAATGACTTGGGTAAAAGGAAGGCTTTGGATCTGCGGTTTGCTATGGTGAGCAATATGGCAGAGATTATGCATGCTTGGCCATCTTGTAAAATTTTGTGGTCTTGTATGGTGCCCCATTTATGTTGGCGAGGGGTGATCACTTGTAAGGCAATTAATGAGGCCCAAAAGAAAGTTAATTCAGCTGTAACTAACTTTGTATTGGCCAATGGAGATGCTGTGTTTTGGCAACCTAAAATTACATTTCAATATTTTTATTTAATTAAGGCTAACGGGGTTCATCTGGCTAGAGAGGGCTTGTGTATGTTCCTTGAGGATCTGTTTTCAGTAGTGGGGGCTTTGGCTCAGGGGTATGGTGGTGGAGCGTGGTTTCTGCAAGCAGAACCTCGCTTTTGGCGGGAAAGAACGGCAAGTTACCTGTTTTTGATTCGGATATTGGTTGGAGTTCAATTGGTGGTTGGTTTTTAAGTGCGCTCACCTTCGTTGACTGTTATACATCTGCTGGACCACTCGTACGGGTGGGTAGTCAAGGTAGAAGGTTGAGTAGATACCTTTTGTGTTTAGTCGGTTTGCTTCATGGTTTTATAGAGTGGAATGTGTATTTTGGGTTAGTGCTGTTTATTGCTGTTCTTTCGTTACCACCTTACTTTTAATTTCTTTTATTTGATACAGTCATTAAATTTCATGGTTCATTTAAATAAATAGCTGACAATTTTTTCTGCCAAATCCATGTCTCCGTATCTTCATTTTAATTATTAAGTATTATGGTTTGTCTATTATTGATGCACACACAGGGCAATCCTCAGCCGCTAGGAGGTTTAATTGCCTGAAAAGGGGTTGGTTAATGGATATGGATTTTAGCCACTGTCCTCCAGGCTCTAACAAAACTCCACAGGAGTACCTTTCAAAAACAGTTATGCCGCTTTCAGATCGCAAATGCCGGATCCCACCCGGTAAGAGAAACGTGTCCTTACCGGGTGGGATCCGGCATTTGCTCTCCTCTGCTGGCTCTCCGACCCGGCAATATACCGGGTCAGTTGCCATAGCAGCGGGGGGCGCAGCAGCAGCAGGGGCGGGGGTGGAGGCGGCGCTGGGAGATGAGCTCATCTCCTGCGCCGCCTCTCCCTATGCTGTGAATGGGAGCCGTTTCGCATCGAAACGGCTCCCATTCACACTGCACCTGACCCGGTATTCAACCCGGTAATAACCCTTCTTTTTAACCGGGTTGAATTACCGGGTCAGGCGACCCGCTAATTCGGCAAAGGCGCTTTCACATCGCACACTGACCCGTTTCGACACAGCAATATGCCGTGTCGATACCGTGTTAGTTGTGCGATGTGAAAGGGGTATTACTTATTTCGGTAACCAACTACAGTATGTAGGTGTATGGTGAGGGAAGAAGGGGGGGGGGGGGGGGTGATGTTGGGTGGCTAGTTAAATAAATTAAATTAAAACTAATAAAAAAAAACCTGTAATAATAAATAACAGACAAGTGGAAAAAAATACATTTATTTACCTTTGGCAATATCTGCAGAAAACACTTGTTTTTCCTTCAGCGGCCGCTCCTCTGATTTCCCTGCTACTACTGCAGGGCCGATGCAAGGTCTCTTTGCACCCTAGGCAAAGCTTCAGCCTAGCGCCCCCTAACCTACAAACCCCCACCCCACCCTCCCACCACCTCTCAGAGGGGAGATGCAGGTGTCCAGTGTCGGACTGGGGCATTAAGGGCCCACCGGGGGAATTCAGTGGTAGGGGCCCATGTTTAGGAGCGTGGCCAGTCTCTAGTTGGGTTGCATGGTCTGGGCCCCATGATAAATCTATATTGTAAATACTGCTAGCGCATGCAGAAAATATACCATAGCCCTGTGCAGTATAAGGTAACATATGTATAATGCATAATTCAAGTGCAATTCAACTGCACAGTCTGGAACCTGATGCCTAAAGGAGGAGGTGGGCCGCCAGGCATTAGGGCCCACCGGTGGTTTCTCCTGTACCCCTGTGGGCCAGTCCGACCCTGCAGGTGTCCACTAGGTGGGCTGGGGTGAATTGCATCTGGTAGGTTGACACAGGTACATTTTGACGGTGAGCTGCTCCACTGTAGCGTGTTGGTTGGCCCTCACGCACCTTTGTAGCCGACGCTCAACTCTCATGTTGGTTATTCGCAATGGTGCCATTTGTCCAGTCACAATACACCTTCACCACAGCACACGCCAACAGTTCACATACTGCGCTGTTTCAGAAATATTGCCACCCTTGGTCCGAAAGCCGATAATCATCCCTTTTTGCAACTCGGATTAATCGCCACTTTTACCCTTGAGGAGCGGCTGTGGGGGTTCCCCTTGGGAGTCATAGTTACATCTGCCTCCTATGTGCCTTCACATAAGGACCTACACACTGACCTACAGCTATTAGTGTGAAGGACCTGTTTCCAATTCCTGGGTGCGACCCGGCATTAGCAGTCTGACAGCAGTATAAGTTTCCTTTAGAACTATAGTAACTAGCTAGTATAAATAGGGTTTATTCTAGAGACTTTGGGGGTAATTCAGAGTTGATCACAGCAGCAAATTTGTTAGCATTTGGGCAAAACCATGTGCACTGCAGGGGGGGCAGATATAACATTTGAAGAGAGAGTTAGATTTGGGTGGGTTATTGTTTCTGTGCAGGGTAAATACTGGCTGCTTTATTTTTACACTGCAACTTAAATTTCAGTTTGAACACACCCCACCCAAATCTCACTCTCTCTGCACATGTTACATCTGCCCCTTGTCAAAGTCAGAAAAATATCTCTATACACACTGCCATATTTGCACCTCATTCTGGTCCGCGCTGCGCATGCGTGCGCTCTCCCGTGCGTGCGCATACTCACAGTCGCGGGCACCCGCAGGCGCACGGTATGCGTATTTACGGTAGAGTTTATGTGATCGTAGCGTGCGACTCAATCGTTACATATTTTCAGTAATAATGTATTTTGTAGATCATAGTCCCTTTGATAGATTCTGAAAGTTTAGTTAATATAGCATGTTCCTGAACAGAGAGATCCCTCTTTGTATTGTACGAAGGGTCTAACAGGGGTCATACAGTGGTGTTTGGTACCCATCGGAAGAGTATTTAAATAGCAATATTCCGGTGTTGGTTTGGAGCGGATTAATCGCTCATGCGAATAGTTATGGACATAAGAAGTTTATGTCCATTTACTATTATTTGTTCTTATTTAGTCATGCGGCGGGAAACTCAGTATCCCACCCACCTGAACAGTTGGAAGCAGTCACAGCCCACCTGTATGAATCAACCTATGACCTTTTGTTATAATGCGAAGCCGAATTCCTGTGTCCAATGAACAATGAGATTGTAGGGACCATTGAATTGTATTGTGTGTGGGGCATAAATAGGCAGGCCGATCACATCCAGCTCTCGCTCTTCAACGGTTATCATTGCTGAAAATCGGGAGCTGGATGTCCAGAGGCGCATGCGATCGTTTCCCCTTGTGCGTAAGTTTTTCTCCGTAATCATACTGTTTCTCTCTTGTTATTATGGGCCATATCTCTCTCTCTCTTCTCTTTCTCTCATTCTTCTCTTAAACTTAATTGTATTGTATTTCCTGTGTAGTTATCTGGTTAGGTAGTCTATGTTATATTGTAGTGTATGACTTGTATTGTGTTTAACTCTTTTGCAAGTATAGCATTCATAATATATATTTTAGGCGTTGGACCCTGAGCACGGTATCTGTGTGTTTCTTATAGTATTAAGTATTCTCAGAGCGTCGGTGACGCTCGAACAGCTTTAAAGGTAATAAGGTTATACTGTGTTGCATTTACACTCTAACATTACACAAAGGTTTTACTGCACAATACACTGTTTATGGTTTAGATACAAAGGTTTAACATAGTGAGCGTCAGCGCCGCTGGTGATCTCCTCGTGGTCCCGAGCGTCCGCTACGCTATAGCGAATCATTACGTTAGTCAACAGCCAATAACGTGCCTGCCTGTGATCTCTTGGCAGTGAGTGAACGTGACGCTTGAGCGTCTCGATCACGGCAAAGCGATTGTTACGCAACTAGCGTACCCTTACGGTACTTCATACGTAAATAGCGTACAGTGTTCTTAGACCTCATAAAGGGTATTATATAAGATAAATATTTAGCTTTATCAATTGGCGGCTCGCCCTGTCCTTCACATATCTACACTAGGTAATTTCAGCAGACATTATCCAGCAGCAAAGGGCGGGAGATCATATTCCTCGTAGTGCTGTTTGGATAAGCGTCTGCTTCTCTTAGTAAAGGGTGCTGAAGGAATCCGGGAACCGGAGGTAAGAACAAAACAATAGTGTCTTTTTAAAACTGTTTATTTTTCTGTCTTGCGTACACACGCACGCACACATATATATCTGCATTTCCTTTTCATTTGTGTATTTTCGTATATCACTCTTCTGTTTGCCACTTTTATAGTTGATAAACGTGCTTAGAGAGAGTTGTCACTATTTCATAGTTTAAGAGTAAAGATAATATAGTTAAAGTATAGACAAACACACAGCTGTGCCTGAGAGACAAGGCGAAGTCAGTGTGGTGCGTGGTAGATGATAAAGGATCATCTACATTGATAAACGTATAAATTGTGTTACGGTGGATCTTTGCTTTGCGTACACGTGTCTCTAACAAAAGACTGAGACTTGCGTACGCAATCCAAGGGCCGACGCACGCAGCGTATATTACGCAACGGAGCGTACGGGTACGCCCACGTAACTCAAATCACAAGTTTTTTTTTTCTCTCCTCTCAACGCGATAAGTAGCGCCACGCGGTAAATAACGCCAGGCGATAAATCGCGCAAATTTTTTTTTAATTCCAAATTTAAATTAATAGATCCTTCTCCTAATTTGTAACACATCTGGTCTAAAGAGAAATTTCTGCGCAGAAATAGAAATAGAAACAAAAGTGTACATGTGGTGAGTGAGTGTGTTGTATACAATTTTACAGGTTGAACCACAAGAAAAGTCGAGTTCTCGTGAGGTACATGCGTGTAAGTGACGTACATGGTGGCTAGGGAGGCATCCCTGGTTAAAACATACAATTTGAGCATTAGAGTGTAGCAGACCAGGAGGTCATACTGTAACAGACCAGGAGGTCATAACAGACCAGCAGGTTCAGGTACAGCAGACAAGGAAGTCCGCTATACAGTCCACAGGCATAACACCAAGAAAGGGTTGGTGCAACACCCATATAGGCCATATAAGCTCTGGCTGAAGGAATTCGCAGCCAAAATTTTCGATTCCACTGGTCGCTCAGTACATAAGATTAGTTGCTTGTGTACTAAACGATTGTACCGCACGTAATTGTGTGCATTAGTAAACCTGACCGGTACTATTTGTGTACGAAGGTCATAAACGCTATTTGTACATTCTAACGTGATTTGTGTAACTTTTTTTTATTTTAAGGGAAGTTCGCTGCTCACTCAGGAACTATCCATCAACCAATAGTTACTGGAAAGAGTAAGTGTTCTTCGGAGCACCCTCACAGGTTCCAGTAAATAGAGGTTCAGGTCGCAGGGGCCCTAGGTCGAGTACGCCAGCACCATATCGGTGTGATCAGGTCGTATTGGTCGGCGTGGGCGAGTGAGTGGGGTACTCGGTAAACCGCCACCGTCAGCCTATTTTGGACATTTGGTTTGCGTAAGGGTTGGTTGAATAAAGCAACACCTTCGAACTATGGGGGCCACTTGTTCAGGTAGGGGGCGATCAACCTCGGTTCGGGTTGATTCAGTGAACCGACCAATTGGGTCGGCAAGGTATGTAATGTGTGAGAAATACGGAAGTCACACAGAAGCTTTATGTGATGAATGGGAGAGAATGACAGTACATGACGGGGAGAAATTCCCAAGAGTAGGTAGCTTCAGCACAGAAGTGTTAACGAATTTAAGGAGAAGGATATGTCTCATTAAATCAACAAAGAGACGAATCAAACATTACGATTATTTGCAGTTGTGGCAACAGGAGGGTGACATACAGAGAGGATTGGCTCAGGCGGCGGGATCTGGCTCAATCAGAAAACTGATAGCCACGGCCCCACCGCCACCATACATATCAGGAGAGAAATTGGTTGCGGAGAATGACGCACTAAGGTGTAACACACAAACACTTAGCAACTGTATAAATGTTAAAGATAATGTTAACCAATTAACCAATGCAAGTATTAACCCGTGCAAGTTGTACCCTGTTTTGAACTTTCCTCAGGAGTGTGATCAAGAAGACGAATCGGCAACAATTTCAGCGCTCTCTCTAGCAGCCACCATAGCAGAGACCACAGTAGGCACAGCTCCACCCACGAGATTAGTAACAAAGGCCCCTAGCGGAGGGATAGGTGAGGTCGTATCTACAGGTAAGTACGGCACCATACACTATGCTGAAGCCATTTCACCACAGGCTGTAGAACCCACACAGAGTGATGTTGTTAGAGTTACTCCTGTTAGGGTAATAGCTGTTCCAAATGGGAAAACTGACACATCAGGAGTCACCCCTGTGAGGAACATTGCCATGTACACCCCATTTTCCCGAATGGAATTAAGGACCATAGTGTCTGAATTCCCTGACCCTAGAAAAGACTTAGTTGCCAGTCAAAAATACATCAGAGACTTAGGTAACACTGTAGAGCCCAACAATAAAGACTGGCAGATATTGCTGAGAGCATGTTTACCCTCCAATGTTGACGCAACTCAATTTTTAGCTGATTGCGGATTAGATCAGGATGTACCTCCTACAGATGTGTACAACAAAGATAATGTAAAAAGAATAAACTTACAGTTAAAAGAGTATTTCCCAGCGGTAGTCAGATGGAACAAGATATTCTCCATTAAACAGAAGGAGTCAGAGACAGCTGCAGAGTATTTTCACAGAGCATTATCAGAAATGGCAAAATACACAGGCATATAGGACATTAAAACAAACATAAACCATCGAGAAGTAGCAGTATCGGTACTGATGGATGGTTTAAAAGAATCATTAAAGACTAGGGTACAGACCACACAACCATGTTGGCGAGGTCTGTCTGTGGCTACTTTGAGAGAGGCTGCTATTGATCACGATAGGAACATCACCAGACACAGGGAACAACAAAGTGATAAGTTAATGGCCGTAAGTATACAGGCCCTGACCACAAGGCAGCCTTTGTTTGTATCACCAAACCCTGTGGGTAAGTCAAGTGTGGTTACTTGTTATTCTTGTCATAAACAGGGACACATGGCACGAGATTGTAGAGTAAAGGATGTACGAAACTCATACCAACCCCCTAGACAACGACACGACACACGACATTGGGATCAGGGTCCGCAGAAACGGAGTTATGAGCCACATGCAGGGGAAACAAAAAGATACCCCCCGAACAGAGACTGGCAAGCCTCTGGTAGCTCCCAATTAACTCCATCACAAGTAGTTGCTGCCAGCGGGCTTCAGGGAGGTCACCATACCCAATAGGGGTGTGGCCATACCTGTAATCTGCAGCCAGTAAAATTGATTGCAAGTCTTGGAAGTGAACCAGAAATTGCAATCAATGTAGCTGGTAAATCATTAAACTTTCTTGTAGACACAGGGGCGGCCAAATCAGTGATAAATTCGACAGTTGGCATGAGGACCACTGGTAGGACAATTCCAGCCGTGGGAGTAACAGGAGTAGTCCAGCATTACCCTGTTAGCAAACCAGCAGAGATTACAATAGGGCCTTTACATACCAAGCATTCCTTTTTGCTGGCTGCATCGGCACCGACCAATCTCCTGGGAAGAGACTTACTGTGCAAAATGGGGTGCGTCATTTATTGTACTCCTGAAGGTGTATTCTTGGACATACCTGAGAATCACGCTCAGGAAGTACGAGACATGTTAGACTCCCCGTCAAAATTAATGTCACATACCACTATGACAAATAGGACTCCCTCCCAAGTAGAAGAAATGACATCTCAGATACCAGAGTCACTTTGGACTAAAGATGGACAGGACACTGGATTAATGGCAAACGTAGCTCCGGTAGTTGTACAAGTAAAAGATGGTAGGATAGCTCCAAAAATCCCACAGTACCCTCTGAAGCCAGAGGTGGAGTTAGGAGTTTACCCAGTAATAGAGCGCTTGCTACAACAGGGCATTCTGGTAAGAACGTCCAGCACTGCTAATAGTCCCATCTTCCCTGTGAAAAAGAGTGGGGGGAGGGGTTACCGGCTAGTGCAGGATCTAAGGGGGATTAACAAAATAGTTGAGAGTCAGTTCCCCGTAGTGCCAAATCCAGCTGTCATCCTAATGCAAATCCCTCCCACTGCGAAATTTTTCACTGCTATTGACCTCTGCTCCGCTTTCTTTTCGGTACCTCTGCACCCTGACAGTCAATATTTGTTTGCATTTACATACAGAGGAGTCCAATACACATGGACTCGATTACCACAAGGATTCATAGATAGCCCAAGTATATTTTCTCAGGCTTTGCATGATTGTTTACAGTCTTTCCAACCAGTGAGTGGATCAGTATTAATACAGTACGTGGATGATCTACTACTGTGTTCTGATTCATTGGAGGCATCCCTGAAGGATACGAAACAGCTCCTGTTTCATCTTTCAGACACAGGACACAAGGTTTCCAAAGACAAGTTGCAATTATGCCAAACTAAGGTAAAATATTTGGGACATTGTTTAACACAAGGACTGAGACACCTGACCGCTGATAGAATTCAAGCAATTAGAGACATGACTCTGCCACAAACCCAGCAACAGATCAGAACATTTTTAGGAATGTGTGGGTATTGCCGTAATTGGATCCCAGGGTTTTCCATTTTAGCGTTACCTTTGCAGGAGATGGTCTCCTCAAACAAACCTGATCGGATTTCGCATACAGACGAGTCTGAGGCAGCATTTGAGAGACTTAAACAGTGCCTAACGCAGGCACCAGCATTAGGTATGCCGGACTATGGGAAACCCTTTGAACTATACGGAACAGAAAGTGCTGGTTGCGCGGCAGGCGTACTAACCCAAAAGCACGGTGATGCCAGCAGGCCAGTAGCATATTACAGCGCTCAGCTAGACACGGTAGCGCGATCCCTCCCCACATGCTTGCGAAGCATTGCTGCGATAGCATTGCTAGTAACGAAAAGCGAAGACGTCGTGCTAGGTCACAACCTCACAATTCATACACCACATGCAGTGTCAGCCTTGTTAAATTCTGCCCAAACCAGGCACGTCTCATCAGCGCGGTTTACAAGATGGGAATTGGCACTAATGGCCCCCGTAAACATCACCATAAGGAGATGCAGTGCATTAAATCCTGCAACATATCTCCCAAGTGTGTCTGGACAGACCCAAAGGGTGGAGGATGAGAGTACTGGGGAAAGAGGATTTAATACAAAGGAAGACACTCATGATTGTATGGAATATTTGACCCAAAATTTTACCGCAAGGCCTGACATCAGTGACAACCCACTGGAAGATGCAGAACTTACGTTCTACACGGACGGTAGTTGTCATAGACAGTCAGACTCGGGAGACTTGTGTACTGGATACGCAGTCGTAGATGACCAAGGCACCATAGAAGCGGAACCGCTAGGCCCACCTCACTCAGCCCAGGTTGCTGAACTGGTCGCCCTAACCAGAGCATGTGAATTGGCTAAGGGCAAATCAGCCAATATCTACACCGATTCTAGATACGCATTCGGGGTAGTCCATGATTTCGGAGCCCTATGGCGCCTCAGAAATTTCATGACGGCAGCTGGTACACCGGTAGCGCATGCAGCTCACATAAAAAGGCTTCTAACAGCGATACAGGAACCCGACAGAGTGGCTGTTATCAAATGTAAAGCACATACATATAGCCAAGACCCAGTATCGCTTGGTAACAGCCGAGCAGACGAAGCAGCTAAGTTAGCAGCTGCTACCCCCAGACAGACAGACACCACACAATTGATGGTATTTAATACCATCAACACACAGAAGTTGTGTGAAATGCAAAATTTGTGTTCCACACAGGAAAAGGCAGTCTGGAAGGCAAAGGGATATGGCCAGGAGTCCTCAGGACTCTGGACGGATGGACATGGTAAACCGGTGGCCCCCAGAGCATACCTTCCATGTTTGGCTGAAGCAGCTCACGGGCTGACTCATCTAGGCAAGGAAGGGATGTGCAAGTTGGTAAGAGCATATTGGTGCGCCCCAGGATTCTCCTCTCATGCGAGTAAAAGAGCCATGTCATGCCTTACCTGTTTGAGAAAGAATATTGGAAAGGCAATACCTACAGAACCATCCCATATCCCACCTGCCGGCGGCCCTTTCCAGGTAATACAGATTGACTTCATTCAATTACCCCCTTGTCGAAATTTGAAATATGTACTTGTTTGTATAGATGTTTTTTCAAATTGGGTCGAAGCATTTCCGGCGGCCACAAATACCGCTATGTTTACTGCTAAGAAAATTGTGCAGGAATTTGTATGTAGATATGGTATCCCTAGAATTATCGAAAGTGATAGGGGTACCCATTTTACAGGTGATGTCTTTCAAGGAATGTGTAAATTGATGGGAATTGATAGCAAGCTGCACACTCCATACCGTCCACAGGCGAGTCCGAAAGTGGAAAGAGTGAACAGCACTATTAAAAATAAACTGAGTAAAGTGATGGCAGAGACAGGATTGACATGGCCAGAAGCTTTACCCATTGTACTGTACAGCATCAGAACCACTCCCAGGTCCCCTCTTAATCTGTCTCCCTTTGAAATCTTGTTTGGTCGACAACCGCATGTTATGATTAACCCTCGGGATGATTTGAAGTGTAACAATGAAGTGACTGTAAAATACTTGATTAACATGAGTAAACAGTTAAGGAATAAAAATGATAATCTGAAGTTAGTGATTCCTGATTTACCAGATAGTAATTGTCATGACATTGAACCTGGGGATTATGTAATGATACGGAATTTTCTACGCTGAGGTTGCCTTATTGACAGATGGGAAGGACCATACCAGGTCTTATTGACTAGCACTACAGCATTGAAGGTTGCTGAGAGAGAGACTTGGGTTCATTCGTCCCACTGTAAGAAGGTCGTTGATCCAGAGAAGTCCTGTGATAAGGAACAGACGGTAGAGGTTGTATCACTAGAGTGTCTGTTCCAGGAGGACTAAGGCGGCACCTGAGCATCGAGAACCACAAGATCAAAAGCAGTTGTCGATCCCCTGTTCCCTTTTATTGTTTTTCTCCAACTTCCCATCCCATCTCCCTCAATTATTTTTTTTCCCCTTCTCATTCTTCTTCGTCTCCTCCTATAAGATGGACTTGCCCCAAGAGACTGTGATCCGGATTTTCCTGTTGACCATGATGTTGACCAGAGCAGTCTGTTCCGGCGAGAGTACCATGGAGGTCGAGAGAGGTTCTGGAATGGGTTCTGATGATAAAGATGGAGGCGTAGTTTTCCAAGAACAACTTAACCAACAAGTAAAGGCGAGTATCAGAAAACGATCCGATAGCATTGACCATAGAAGGAATTGTGAAGGATTGTTAGCTGAAGAAAACTGTATCTGTAGGCTCTGTAACAATGTCATTGAGGATGGGTGCATTAAGAAATGCCAATCCAGTTTTAATATCCATATGGACCGGCATCCATTGAGTGACTATCACTCCTTAGTGGGTAATGTGTTAAACAAAACGGATTGTTGGGTATGCTCTCAAGTACCTCAGGGTCATAGCAAACCAGGGCTAGTACCATTTCCTTTAACGATAGAGGAGGTACTTGAGTTAAATGGTGGGAGACCGGTGGACCGGAGGTTTAATATCTCCAGCCCTCCTAGTTTGAAGCTCCACCAATACCATGTGGATAGGTCCCTATTATGTTTCAACATCTCCAATCCCCGAAAGCCGGGAAATTGGGAAGTGTCATGGAGTAACCACACCATGACCTTTTTGCATAGAGCAGATAGAATGCCTACAGATACAGAGCTTGTACGCCACATAGCCAGTAGAGGAAAATCTTTCCGGTATAGGTATACCTTAGGAAATAGGGTTACTAGAGTTGGAGAGGTATCACCAGGATACTGTGCACATATCGTACAACCTGATACGTGTACTAAGCAGATGGAAGAATTAGGGTTAGGAGATTTCACATGGAAGGTGTGTAATATGGTTATGTCCTACTCCGTCCCATATGTTCTCCCCGATGATGCATATTTCATATGCGGGAGAAAGGCGTACAAGTGGCTTGCCCCAAACTCTGAAGGATTGTGTTATATTGGAAAAGTACTGCCTGAAGTAATGACTGTATCACATGACAAAATGAAAGACATACACCGTGGTGCCCAAGCTCCTTATACTCACACCCATTACGAGCACGTTGTTAAAAGGCACCTGTCACAAATGAGGGCCTGAGCTGACGGGAGGCAGCCTCAGTTGTAGGGGCTGAGATGTACCGGAACCTGGGAGGTTGTATCAGACCCCTGGACATGTAAGTAACATGAATAATAACTGCCCGAAGGCGTGACCACGACAACTTGGATAAAAGTCAATGATGTTTATTATGACAACTCCGCAACACAGCAGTAGTAAAAGAAAACGTAAAAGTCAGCAAAGAATAAATACAGTTCCTGGGTACTACAGGATGGCAGGAGCCACAGGGCACTGGTAGTGTGAGATAATTCTTATAATCTTCTAGATGGAAAGTCCTTACCAGGCCCGACTGTAGCAATGGAGATAACCCAGGATTGTACCAGCTGGTGTTCCAGGAAAAGCTGGGTTGCTGAAGATAAAACGGCTGCTGTGGGTACTGGCTGGAACCAGACTGTTGTTAGCACGGAGTGGATACTGGCTGGAACCAGTTAAATAATAAATGAACTTGGGAGCGATGAAATATGAACTGAAATGTAGAACTTGAGAGCGGAGAAATAATAATACCGGTGGAGAGTGATAAAGTGTAGAAAGGACACCGGCCCTTTAAGAGAAGCTGTACTCTGCTGGAAGCTGAGCTGGAAGCAGGTAATGTTGTAGCTGGAAACAGATGAATCCACAATGGATTGGAGAGTCAGGCTACACCGCAGGAGGAATGCTGGTGCGGGTCTCTATGGTGGAAGTCTTGAGGCAGGAGCTGGAACCTGGAAGACAATCACAGGAGAGAGACAAACAGGAACTAGGTTTGACAACCAAAGCACTGACGCCTTCCTTGCTCAGGCACAGTGTATTTATACCTGCAGCAAGGAAGGGCTTGGCTGGGCAATTATGCAGATTAACAATACTGACAACAGATTGGAGGAAATGATCAGCTGACAGAATCCAAGATGGCTGCGCCCATGCAGACACTTGGAGGGAAGTTTGGTTTGTAATACATGTGGTAATGAAAGTAATGGCGGCAGAGGCCGCGGGAGACGCCATGCCAGATGTAATAAGGCGTTACTGTGACAGCGTCTCAGAGAGACAGGAGAGGATGCAGGAATGTGAACATTAGGATAACAGATGGGATCCGGTCCTGGAGCGCTGAGCCAGCCTTAGGAGGCATCTGATGGGTAAGAAATGGCGTCCAGATACCCGGATCGTGACAGCACCCCCCCCTTTAGGAGTGGCCCCAGGACACTTCTTTGGCTTTTGAGGAAACTTGGAATGGAATCTCCGGACCAAGGCAGGAGCATGGACATCAGAAGCATTGGTCCATGAACGTTCCTCAGGGCCGTAACCCTTCCAGTCAATAAGATACTGTAGTTGACCGTAACGGTGACGTGAGTCCAGGATCTTGGCCACTTCATACTCAACGCCTCGTTGAGTTTGGACTTTCGGAGTTGGAGGAAGTGAGGAATGAAACCGATTCAAGATCAGCGGTTTCAACAGGGAAACATGGAATGTCCTGGGTATTTTTAAGAAGGGAGGCAACTGAAGTCTGTAAGCAATAGGATTGATGACTTGTTCAATCTTGAAAGGACCGATATAGCGAGGTGCAAACTTCATACTGGGAACTCTTAACCTCAAATTCTTCGTGGATAACCATACCCGATCACCCACCTTGAGAGCAGGAACTGCTCGACGCTTCTTATCCGCAAACTTCTTGTACCTGAACGATGCCTTGAGCAGAGCTGATCGTACGCTCTTCCAGATACTGGCAAACTGATGCAAGGTGATATCCACTGCGGGAACAGAAGTTGCTGGAAGCGGTTGGAACTCAGGGACTTTAGGGTGGAATCCAAAGTTAGTGAAGAATGGTGTTGAAGCAGATGAAGAATGATACTGGTTGTTATGACAGAACTCGGCCCAGGGAAGTAATTGAACCCAGTCATCTTGAGAGGAGGACACATAGATGCGGAGGAAGGCCTCCAAGTCCTGATTCACCCTCTCGGCTTGACCATTGGTCTGAGGATGGTAAGCCGTGGAAAACTTTAGCTTGACTTGAAGGACTTGACATAAACTTCGCCAGAATTTGGCTGTGAATTGAACTCCTCGATCTGAGATAATTTCTTCAGGAAGACCGTGGAGTCGGAAAATCTCTTGTATGAATACTTGAGCCAACTTGGAAGCTGACGGAAGACCGGTGAGAGGAATGAAGTGTGCCATCTTGGTGAACCGGTCAACTACCACCCAGATGGTATTGAACTTGTTGCACATGGGTAAATCTGTAATAAAATCCATCGACAAATGGGTCCAAGGTCGACGGGGAACAGATAGTGGAACCAGTTGCCCCGCAGGCGACTGGCGGGATACCTTATGTTGAGCACACTTTGGGCAAGATGCAATAAACTCCAAGACGTCCTTTTTCAGAGTTGGCCACCAATAGGACCTAGAGATAAACTCCAGGGTTTTTTGGATACCTGTATGTCCGGCAAAACGGGAAGCATGGGCCCAATGCATGAGCTTCTTCCTTAGCATCGGTTTCACAAAACTTTTCCCTGATGGGGGCGTAGAGTCCATCCCTACCGTGGAGAATGCCAACGGATTTATAATAGGATGCTTGTCTGAAGACTCTGACTCATTTTCTTGCTCCCATGAGCGGGAAAGGGCATCGGCCTTGCGATTCTGAGAGCCCGGACAGAACTGGAGTTTAAAGTCGAACCTGGAAAAGAAAAGTGCCCATCTGGCCTGACGAGGGTTGAGACATTGTGCGCCTTTCAGATATAAAAGGTTCTTGTGGTCTGTAAGTATGGTGATTGAATGAGAAGCTCCCTCCAACAGATACCTCCACTCTTCTAGAGCGAGCTTGATGGCTAGCAACTCCTGGTCGCCAATGGCATAGTTGCGCTCAGCTGGGGAGAACTTCCGGGAGAAGAAACTGCAAGGGTGTAAATGGCCATCTTTAGCCCTCTGAGATAACACCGCTCCTACTCCAACGGAGGAGGCATCCACCTCTAAGATGAAAGGAGAGTCGATGTCAGGCTGTTTCAGAACAGGCGCAGAGATGAACCTTTGTTTTAAAAGATGAAATGCTTGCATGGCTTCTTCAGACCACTTGGACGGGTTAGCACCCTTCTTAGTGAAAGCAGTAATAGGCGCCACAATGGTGGAAAAGTCTCGTATAAACTTTCGGTAATAGTTGGCGAACCCCAAGAACCTCTGGACCCCTTTGAGGGTTAAGGGTATCGGCCAATTTTGGATTGCTTGTAGTTTCTCAGGATCCATCTCTAGTCCGGAACCGGACACAATGTACCCTAGAAACGGAATGGACTTGACTTCAAAGACGCATTTCTCTAATTTGCAATAGAGATGATTGACACGGAGACGGGACAGAACCTCTTTAACCCAAAAACGATGTTCCTCTAAATCGTTGGCAAAAATGAGGATATCGTCTAGATAGACCACGACATGACGGTATAGAATGTCTCTGAAGATCTCATTGACAAAATGCTGGAAGACAGCTGGAGCATTACTCAATCCGAAGGGCATGACGAGGTACTCATAATGTCCGTCACGGGTGTTAAAGGCGGTCTTCCACTCGTCACCCTCACGGATCCGGATGAGATTGTATGCACCTCTCAAGTCCAGCTTTGTAAAGATGGTAGCTCCGCTAACTCTGTCAAAGAGCTCAGTAATCAGGGGTAAAGGATAACGGTTCTTGATGGTAATGTCGTTCAAACCTCTGTAGTCGATGCACGGCCGCAGACCACCATCTTTCTTTTTTACAAAAAAGAAGCCTGCGCCGGCTGGGGAAGAAGAAGGTCGAATGAACCCCTTTGCTAGGTTCTCTTTAATGTATTCCTCCATAGAATGCGTCTCAGGCAGAGACAACGGATAAGTTCGGCCTCGAGGTGGAACCTTCCCTGGAACGAGATCAATCGGGCAGTCCCATTCTCTATGAGGAGGAAGGATATCAGCAGAAGCTTTACTGAACACATCCGTGAAATCTTGATATGGAGGAGGTGGAACATCAGACGACCTGGGGGAGGAAGAACAGACAGGCAATACTTTAAACAAACATGTCTCTGCACAGGAGGAACCCCATGCCAGGATTTGCGTAGTCGTCCAATCAATTGTAGGATTGTGAAGACGGAGCCATGGAAGGCCCAGGACCACAGGATGTGTGGCTCTTGGAATCACTAAAAAAGAAATAAGTTCGGAATGAAGAACTCCCACTCTCAGACGAACTGGTAGAGTCCTTAAAGAAATAACTGCATCAAAAATTTTGCTGCCATCCACGGCAGTTAAAGAAATGGACGAAGGAAGTCTCTCGGTGGGTAGGGACCACCGTTTAACATAGGCTTCGGTAATAAAGTTCCCAGCTGCTCCGGAATCAAGGAGGGCAATGACGTTCCGATAACGTTGAGCAACTTGAAGCGAGACTGGGAGATTACAATCTTGAGGAGATGGAGAGGAGATCATTACTCCTAGCCGGCCCTCTCCTTGGCGAGCTAGGATTTGGAGTTTCCCGGACGTTTGGGACAGGCATTAATGGTGTGAGACGGAGCTGCACAATAGAGACAGAGAGACTCGGAGAGACGTCTTCGGCGCTCAGCAGGAGTTAAACGGGAACGGCCAAGTTGCATGGGCTCATCTTTAGATGGTGACAGTTGACGAGGAGGAGGAGCAGAAGATTTTGGAGCAGATGATCTTCCACGCTCAGTTGCTCTCTCTCTGAAACGTAAATCAACTTTCGTGCAGAGTGAGATTAGCTCATCTAACTTAGAAGGTAAGTCTCTGGTAGCTAACTCATCTTTAATACACTCAGATAAGCCATGCCAGAATGCAGCATACAGGGCCTCGTCGTTCCATGCCAGTTCGGATGCCAGGATCTGGAACTGTATCAGATATTGTCCTACAGTACGTGACCCCTGGCGTAAACGGAGAATCTCGGATGAAGCTGAGGTTACCCGGCCTGGCTCGTCGAAGATGCGCCTGAATGTTGACACGAAGGCAGTGTAGGAAGATAGCAGGGTGTCGGACCTCTCCCATAACGGTGATGCCCAATCAAGGGCTGAGCCACTGAGAAGAGAAATAATGTAGGCAATTTTTGTACGGTCACTGGGAAAATTGCCAGGTTGTAGCTCAAACTGAATCTCACACTGGTTGAGAAATCCCCTGCAGAATCTTGGAGATCCGTCAAATTTTGCTGGCGTTGGAAGATGAAGACGTGGAGCAGAAATGGGTAAGGTGGGTGGGGTTATAGCTGGAGTCACTGTGGTTGACGCACCAGACGCGCCTGATCCACGGAGAGTTGTCTGAATCCCATCCAGCCGAGTAGAGAAATCCTGGAGACAGCGGATGATGTGGCCCTGTGCAGCCTCCTGATGTTCTAGTCGGGCTGCCAGTTCTTGCATCGGCCTGGCCGCTTGATCCTGGTCTCCGGCTGGATTCATTAGGTCAGTGCTTACTGTCACAACTGAGGGCCTGAGCTGACGGGAGGCAGCCTCAGTTGTAGGGGCTGAGATGTACCGGAACCTGGGAGGTTGTATCAGACCCCTGGACATGTAAGTAACATGAATAATAACTGCCCGAAGGCGTGACCACGACAACTTGGATAAAAGTCAATGATGTTTATTATGACAACTCCGCAACACAGCAGTAGTAAAAGAAAACGTAAAAGTCAGCAAAGAATAAATACAGTTCCTGGGTACTACAGGATGGCAGGAGCCACAGGGCACTGGTAGTGTGAGATAATTCTTATAATCTTCTAGATGGAAAGTCCTTACCAGGCCCGACTGTAGCAATGGAGATAACCCAGGATTGTACCAGCTGGTGTTCCAGGAAAAGCTGGGTTGCTGAAGATAAAACGGCTGCTGTGGGTACTGGCTGGAACCAGACTGTTGTTAGCACGGAGTGGATACTGGCTGGAACCAGTTAAATAATAAATGAACTTGGGAGCGATGAAATATGAACTGAAATGTAGAACTTGAGAGCGGAGAAATAATAATACCGGTGGAGAGTGATAAAGTGTAGAAAGGACACCGGCCCTTTAAGAGAAGCTGTACTCTGCTGGAAGCTGAGCTGGAAGCAGGTAATGTTGTAGCTGGAAACAGATGAATCCACAATGGATTGGAGAGTCAGGCTACACCGCAGGTGGAATGCTGGTGCGGGTCTCTATGGTGGAAGTCTTGAGGCAGGAGCTGGAACCTGGAAGACAATCACAGGAGAGAGACAAACAGGAACTAGGTTTGACAACCAAAGCACTGACGCCTTCCTTGCTCAGGCACAGTGTATTTATACCTGCAGCAAGGAAGGGCTTGGCTAGGCAATTATGCAGATTAACAATACTGACAACAGATTGGAGGAAATGATCAGCTGACAGAATCCAAGATGGCTGCGCCCATGCAGACACTTGGAGGGAAGTTTGGTTTGTAATCCATGTGGTAATGAAAGTAATGGCGGCGGAGGCCGCGGGAGACGCCATGCCAGATGTAATAAGGCGTTACTGTGACAGCGTCTCAGAGAGACAGGAGAGGATGCAGGAATGTGAACATTAGGATAACAGATGGGATCCGGTCCTGGAGCGCTGAGCCAGCCTTAGGAGGCATCTGATGGGTAAGAAATGGCGTCCAGATACCCGGATCGTGACAGCACCTGATAGAGAAGACAGAGCATCCGGCCTCTGATCTGATAAGTGAATCCACCGGGATTCAATTCTTAATCGCGTTAGATTTCACCCGCACCGCTAGAGGAGTGCTGAATTATAAATACATTTCTGCGCTCGCCAATTTGTTAGATAATATCACTGAAATGTATGATGACACGTTTAGGTATACTGGAAGAGAACTTCAGGCTTACAAAACAGAACTGGTACAGCATAGAATGGTTCTCAATTACCTCACAGCAGTGACAGGCGGATATTGTGTCACACTGGCAACACAATACGGCGTGAAATGTTGCACATATATTACGAATAGCACCGAGGACCCGGTCGAGGTCATAGACCAAAAGATGGACGATATTCTCCAATTGAAGTGGGAATTTCGCAGGAGACACAATCTCACTCTTGCTGCTGTAGGTAATGAGCTGACTGGTTGGGTGTCATGGTTGAACCCGCGAAATTGGTTTTCTGGTTTAGGAGAATGGGCTCAAGGAGTCATAATGGATGTTGGGAAGTTTCTCCTATGTATCTTAGGTGTTGTCATATCGATTGGATTGATATTTAGATGCGGTCAGGCTTTAATGAAGTGCAAACATCGTACAAGGGTAATGAGTTTAAGGAGTGAGGAAACTGTAATTCCAATGGACTTGATTTATGACCCAAATGTAGAAACAATGATGTGATGAAAATGCGATTTCTACGGTCCGTTTCTTTCACCTGTTTTTTCCGTTTTCTCCAAGGTAACAAGACCCACTTGGACGAGGAATTTGATGAGCCGATATACAGACAACAGAGGGATTAAAGAAGAAGTTTGACAACCTGATACACAGATTTTTGATGAACTATGCCATGAATCCCCAGTTTCCCTAGAAATTTTAAAATTACGCTAGCCCAACACTTTTGTAAATCTATGGACATTGACAGCTTTGCTCGCACCTTATGAGCAAAAGCACAAAGAAGACTGCATTCAACAGACACCAAACAAGACCTCAATCGACGACTGTACATTTACCTGACATAGAATACCACCGCATTTACCGTAATTATGTCTTTTCTTCATTTCTACAACCCTCAGGTAATGACACACATAGTCGATAGGGAATACAGGCACAGATATCAGCAATCACATATCTCCCCCATTCATGTATCATCAACTAAAATGTGCTCCCCCATTTTGTTACAACCAAAGCCGAAAAGAGCTCGGTAAAGTTTGACAGCCCATCCACAGACCCGTACCACGGGATAAGAAGGAATTCACATGTATACTTCGCAATACCTCGAAGCTTGATTTAAAACACGTACGGCACGATGATACATGACCCCCAAGCACGGATTCATACACACATGCTTCTGCTATCTCACTAGGTCATACCCTTTTCCTACCTTCTCCTCTCCTCCCCTACCCAACCATGTAAATGTATTAACCCCTGACATATATTTTTCTCTTTTGAAATGTTTTAGAAGGTGGCAGTTATTATTGACTGCCAAAGGGTGGACTGTCAAAGTCAGAAAAATATCTCTATACACACTGCCATATTTGCACCTCATTCTGGTCCGCGCTGCGCATGCGTGCGCTCTCCCGTGCGTGCGCATACTCACAGTCGCGGGCACCCGCAGGCGCACGGTATGCGTATTTACGGTAGAGTTTATGTGATCGTAGCGTGCGACTCAATCGTTACATATTTTCAGTAATAATGTATTTTGTAGATCATGGTCCCTTTGATAGATTCTGAAAGTTTAGTTAATATAGCATGTTCCTGAACAGAGAGATCCCTCTTTGTATTGTACGAAGGGTCTAACAGGGGTCATACAGTGGTGTTTGGTACCCATCGGAAGAGTATTTAAATAGCAATATTCCGGTGTTGGTTTGGAGCGGATTAATCGCTCATGCGAATAGTTATGGACATAAGAAGTTTATGTCCATTTACTATTATTTGCTCTTATTTAGTCATGCGGCGGGAAACTCAGTATCCCACCCACCTGAACAGTTGGAAGCAGTCACAGCCCACCTGTATGAATCAACCTATGACCTTTTGTTATAATGCGAAGCCGAATTCCTGTGTCCAATGAACAATGAGATTGTAGGGACCATTGAATTGTATTGTGTGTGGGGCATAAATAGGCAGGCCGATCACATCCAGCTCTCACTCTTCAACGGTTATCATTGCTGAAAATCGGGAGCTGGATGTCCAGAGGCGCATGCGATCGTTTCCCCTTGTGCGTAAGTTTTTCTCCGTAATCATACTGTTTCTCTCTTGTTATTATGGGCCATATCTCTCTCTCTCTTCTCTTTCTCTCATTCTTCTCTTAAACTTAATTGTATTGTATTTCCTGTGTAGTTATCTGGTTAGGTAGTCTATGTTATATTGTAGTGTATGACTTGTATTGTGTTTAACTCTTTTGCAAGTATAGCATTCATAATATATATTTTAGGCGTTGGACCCTGAGCACGGTATCTGTGTGTTTCTTATAGTATTAAGTATTCTCAGAGCGTCGGTGACGCTCGAACAGCTTTAAAGGTAATAAGGTTATACTGTGTTGCATTTACACTCTAACATTACACAAAGGTTTTACTGCACAATACACTGTTTATGGTTTAGATACAAAGGTTTAACATAGTGAGCGTCAGCGCCGCTGGTGATCTCCTCGTGGTCCCGAGCGTCCGCTACGCTATAGCGAATCATTACGTTAGTCAACAGCCAATAACGTGCCTGCCTGTGATCTCTTGGCCGTGAGTGAACGTGACGCTTGAGCGTCTCGATCACGGCAAAGCGATTGTTACGCAACTAGCGTACCCTTACGGTACTTCATACGTAAATAGCGTACAGTGTTCTTAGACCTCATAAAGGGTATTATATACGATAAATATTTAGCTTTATCACCCTCCCTGCAGTGCACATGGGTGGTCATTCCGAGTTGATCGCTAGCTGCATTCGTTCGCTGTGCAGCGATGAGGCAAAAAAAGGCACTACTGCGCATGCGTATGGGGCACAGTGCGCACCGTAATATTACAACGCACAATGTAGTTTTGCACAGGGTCTAGCGAAGCTTTTCAGTCGCACTGCTGGCCGCAGAGTGATTGACATGAAGTGGGCATTTCTGGGTGTCAACTGACCGTTTTCAGGGAGTGTTTGAAAAAACGCAGGCGTGCCAGGAAAAACGCAGACTTGGCTGGCGAACGCAGGGCGTGTTTGTGACGTCAAAACAGGAACTGAACAGTCTGAAGTCATCACAAGTGCTGAGTAGGTATTTAGCTACTCTAAAACTGCACAAAAAAACTTTGCCGCCGCTCTGCGATCCTTTCGTTCGCACTTCTGCTAAGCAAAAATACACTCCCAGTGGGAGGCGGCATAGTGTTTGCACGACTGCTAAAAACTGCTAGCGAGCGAACAACTCGGAATGACCACCATGGTTTTGCCCAACTGCTAACAAATTTGCTGCTGCGATCAACTCTGAATTAGGCCCTTTGCTCCCTCTTTTTTTTACCGCCACAAACTCTGACAAACAAGGACACATAGGTTTGTGACATTGAAAATGATTGTGAATATCAGGCTAACGATGTGAAAGGGAGATGTCTTGATTTGAAATTCCACAAGAGCAGGGGACGGATCACATCAAGGAGCCCTTTTCCCAACAGAATGCCCATTTAATCAAGCTAAAACCACTTAGCTCACTTTCTCAGCTGCTTGCACTGAACGGCAGAAAAGGCAATCAAGAGATCTCTCCAGAACTGTTCCAGAGTGTTAATTGAACCTCAAATGGCCATTATCACATCCAAATTCACTGATCATGTATAGACTGTGCTACGATCACTGTCTAAAGTACGGGATGAGATTGTACAACTTTGAAAAAACAATTTATTCCGTGTTTGTCTTGTATTTAGCGAGGTATTCAGGGAATTTTGCTTAAAAGCATTGTCCACCCTGAAATACTTTTAGTGTATAAGTACCAGCACTCCTGTAATATACACTAAATGGGATGCAGTCAAAAGGTCACCAATAACAGTGTCAACAGTCATAGGGGCAGATGTACAAAGCTATGGAGAGAGATAAAGTGCAGAGTACAGCCAATCAACTTCTGTCATTTTTCAAACACAGCCTGTAACATGGTAGTAAGGAGCGGGTCTGGGACTGAGGGTCGACAGCAAAAATGTCGACACACCTTAGGTCGACGCCAATTGGTCGACACACCTTAGGTCGACATGGACAAAAGGTCGACAGGAACAAGGTCGACGTGGAAAAATGTCGACATGAGTTTTTTATGTTTTTTCGGTGTCGTTTTCTTCGTAGAGTGACCGGGAACCCCAATTAGTGCACCGCGTCCCCTCGCATGGCTCGCTTCGCTCGCCATGCTTCGGGCTTGGTGCCTTCGCTCCGCTACCGCTTCGCTTGGCACAGATTACCGTTCCAATCGTAGTCCACGTGGATCGTTAAGTATGAAAAGGTTCAAAAAAAGAAAAATAATCGTGAAAAACGCATGTCGACCTTTTTCCATGTCGACCTTGTCCATGTCGACCTTTTGTCCATGTAGACCTAAGGTGTGTCGACCAATTGGCGTCGACCTGAGGTGTGTCGACCTTTTTGCTGTCGACCTGGAGTCCGGATACCGTAAGGAGCTGATTGGCTGGTACTTTATCTATGTCCACTTCATCTCTCTCCAAGAATTAGTACATCTTCACCATAATGTTGACACCACAGTGTTGACAGCTATGATGTTATGAAGGTAAAATGTTGACAGGCAATGTGTTGACATTCTCAGAATGTCGACAGGTGAAATGCCAACATTGGCAGAATGTCGGCTTTAGGGTTAGGCTTCAGGCTGGAGGGTTAGGGTTAGGCACTAGGGGGAGGTTAAGTTACGCTGTGGGAACAGTTAGGGTTAGGCACTAGAGGCGGAGAGGTTAAGGGTGGAGATTAGGGATAGGACGAGCAGGAATTTACTCACCTGAACTCAGAAGGATCAGGAGGTCTGACCAAGAAGTCATGACCACTGGGACTCAGACAATGCTGTTGGAGCTGCCAGGAGCAGGTAAGTCACAATGAACCACCAGGGATAATAGGTCGACATTCTAATATGTCAACATAACGTCACAGTCTACATGATAAATGTCAACATGGTCAACCATCCCCACTAAATGCATTGCTTTCTGTTTCTGTCTCACTCCTGTGTTTTTCATGAAGACTTTATATCATGCAGGCAGAGCTGTTCCTTGAATGCAGAGACATTTTCTAAGTATTCTATAACTAAATCCACTACGTACAGCAGGCCTGTCTCGTTTCAAGTGTCAAGAAGAAGAAGTAAAGGAGCACTATAATGTATTTGTGTTTTGTGATTTTATATATAGTCTGGGATATACTAAGACGGCTGTCACATTCCGCATCGATACTAATCGCATATGTACTCGCAATACGGTAAGAGCTGCCCCTTGCGTTACCTGAGCCACTGGGTGAGAGGTTGTGCTGGGGTGTCCGTCACCTCCCAGCCCCAGGAGGTGACATCTGCAGCCAGTCCCGGGCTCCTAATCCTCCTCACTGCAACCGGAAACCAGAAGGACAGCTGGCTGTGTTGCTGGGGGGGGGGGAAGAGTTTGGGAAACGGGACTGGAGGTGTGGGGGGCGAATTGGCAGTGGGATGCGCTAAGAATATAAACTACCGAAGTAGAAATGGCGCTGACAGGTGTTGTAGATCCTCAAGCAGCAAAATGAGAAGGGCTAGTTAAACCCTTTGTAAAGGACAATAGAATGAAAAGTAATTCAGCGCTAATAACTAGTTTAAAATGAATAATGAGAAATTTATTAATTATGAACATATATCATCAGTTTCTTTGTATATTAACATACATTTTACTGTTGCAACAGATAATAATAAAAATTGGTGGTACCACAAAACAAACAATAAAAAATTGAAAAATTGATTAAAAATTTCCCTAAAGTTATTCCATACGGATCACCGTTCCCAGAAATGGATGGTCGGCAACTCTTGCGGTTTAGAGGTCCCAGGCTTATCACCAACGCGTTTCACTGCTGGCGCAGCTTTCTCAAGGTCTTAACTTTAGGGAAGATACTGCATCAGGACCTGCTAGGGTTCACTTCCCACACCAATTCCAGCACGGGACAATCAAACAAGTGAGAGAATCCCCATTACTACGGAGTGCTAACCGAGTGGAGGACTCACTACAGCGAACTGGTAACACCGTCTACCCATTTTTTTAGGATAAGGCATCTTGCTATATACCCAGCAATTTAAGATTTTCTTCAACAATTAAGCAGTGTTGATCTAGGCCCTATTTTTTGAAATTTTTAATCAATTTTTCAATTTTTAATTTTTTGTTTTGTGGTACCACCAATTTTTATTATTATCTGTTGCAACAGTAAAATGTATGTTAATATACAAAGAAACTGATGGATGCGCTAAGAAGTCCGTAAACTTCTATATGGTAATGACACAAAGTTGGCGTTACCCTCTGCATCGATAAGCGTGAAAGCATTTGAAGCTGTGTTAATAACCCAGAATTTTTTTATTTTTTTTTACCGCATTTCACCCATAGTATAATGTGTGTGTATATATATGTGTGTGTGTGTGTGGCAGGGACAGCATGATTCCACAAGAGATTAATGTGGAATAGCAGGCTTTTGAGGGATTGGAGCAGCTACAACAGATAGTCCAGGTTTTGGCTAAGTCTGCTGTGAGCCACAGCTGGGCAAATTACTACAACTGGTCTACTACTGTACCTTTAAAAATGTGTTGGTGCAGTAGGTCATTGCTTGGGACTGGGGTGTGGGGTTATGTTAGGAGCCACCTGGAATTGTTATACCAACGGCATTGGAAAGACTGTTGTGTTTGCTGTAGCTGTTTTTAAACAGCCTGTAAAACCTGACCTGTAAATCCTGCGTGCAACTGTTTAACCGTGCCTGAGGTGGAAAAAAGTGTGTTGTACTGCACTCCATCTATGTGGTTCTGGCACGATATATATATATATATATATATATATATATATATATATCACAATATATATATATATATATATATATATATATATATCTCATGAGTGTCACGGGGGAAAACTTTCAAATACATAATTTATTTCTCAGTTTTATTGATTTGGACTGATTGCATAGTCCCCACACTGGGTGCTCAGCGAGCAGTAAGGTGTTACATGAAACTGCACAACCAACAGTAAAATGAGCAGAACATTGTGGGCCTGGTTCTTAGTCAGACGTAGCCGCTTTCGTGGTTGAATCTTTTGGGGGTCGCACACGTGTGACTTCATGCAGATGCTGCTACAAAGCCCTTCCCTGGTGCACTTCTGTGCGGGGTGTGGTCTAGAAAACATGTAGAAAAACCCCCAAAAACTTGTGTTGACCATTTGTGTGTCAACCATTGTCATGTCAACCTTTTGAACCTGTCCACATTAATGCATGTCTACCTTTCACCTGTCAACCTTTTGTACCTGTCGACCTAATGTTGTTGACCATAAGGTGTTGACCTATTAACTGTCGACCTATTATCCGGATACCGCCTGTGCGTATGAATGTCCAAGGACTGAGATGGCCACTGTCAGCGCATATAGACAATGTAATACTACCTGGTGCATCTTTAGATACCACTGTCGGTCACGCCATTGAAACTTGCACCCAGCACCATGGCAGGCTCAGCTTTTCCGCAAACACTTCAGTGAGACGCCCGGGACATTGGCATAACACGCCCATAAAACGGACCATCTCCTTGCCTCTGTTTAGCCACCGTCCAGGAGTGCCCAGCTTGTTTCCAATACATATCTGACACCGTGTATTTATATTGCGACTGCACTTTTGTGCCTACACAGCGTAATGCCCCTCCCCTCAAATGCCTCTGCCTGTCAATCAGATAATCAGGAAACTGTGCAGGGGAGCGCTTCTGCGATCCCTCCTGACCCCCAAAGTACATTATTGCACATTTAAAATAAAATAAATAAATAATTTTCCAACACGTTTCCAAAAGAAAGACCTATTTGTTACAAAAACAACAAAGTATACCCGGCTATAGAAAAAAAATGTAAAACTAAAATTACCATGTACCACTCACATTACCAGTACACAGTGTTGGACTGGGGTATAAAGGACCCTCCAGAGGAATGCAGTGGAAGGGCCCCATGCTTAGGGGTGTGGCCAGTCACCACAGAGGCTTTACTAACCATTAGAGAGTGCGCAGTCTGGGCCCCTTGATAAATATGCATAGTAAATACTGCTAGTGTATGCATTATACTGTAACAGTTATGCACTATAGAAATTATACCATAGCCCTGTGCAGTATAATATAATATCTGTATAATTAGTGCACAGTCTGAAACTTGATCCCTAGAGGAGAAGGTGGGCCCTCAAGCAGTGGTGCTTACGGGGGGTTTCCCCTGTACCCCTGTAGGCCAGTACGACCCTGCCAGTACAGTACATACCTCCCAACATGCCCTCTCCAGGAGGGACAGACTGCTCTGCTCCTGGACTTCCCTCTGTTTTATGATTGCCGGCACCTGTGCTGAAACACCTTTCTTATCCGTTATCCTGTTCAAAACAGGTGCCAGCAATCTTACATTAATAGAAAAGACTAGGGGGGGTCATTCCGAGTTGTTCGCTCGCAAGCGGATTTTAGCAGATTTGCTCATGCTAAGCCGCCGCCTACTGGGAGTGAATCTTAGCATCTTAAAATTGCGAACGAAGTATTCGCAATAATGCGATTACACACCTCGTAGCAGTTTCTGAGTAGCTCCAGACTTACTCGGCATCTGCGATCAGTTCAGTGCTTGTCGTTCCTGGTTTGACGTCACAAACACACCCAGCGTTCGGCCAGACACTCCTCCGTTTCTCCGGCCACTCCTGCGTTTTTTCCGGAAACGGTAGCGTTTTTTCCCACACGCCCATAAAACGGCCTGTTTCCGCCCAGTAACACCCATTTCCTGTCAATCACATTACGATCGCCAGAACGATGAAAAAGCCGTGAGTAAAAATCCTAACTGCATAGCAAATTTACTTGGCGCAGTCGCAGTGCGGACATTGCGCATGCGCATTAAGCGGAAAATCGCTGCGATGCGAAGATTTTTACCGAGCGAACAACTCGGAATGACCCCCCAGAAGCAGAGCATTGTGTCCCTCCTGGAGAGGGTCATGTTGGGAGGTATGCAGTATATGAACAGATCTGCCCATTTAGTCTTCTTGAAACGCTTAGAAAGAAGCAGGAAGGGTAAAGCAATGAGGACACGCAATGTTCCTTCTGTGTGCAAGCAAACATACAAGTCCACCAATATAATTTCTTGGACTTCCAGTTGGGAGTTTGTAAATGCTAGTGTTTGGAACAAAACAAAAACTTGCCTCAATAATAAGAGGATGACAAAAGTAAAATGTACATAAATATACAGTAACGATCTATGTTAAAATTAAAAAAGACTAAGGTACAGTATAAAGTAAGCTACACTTTAAACACCTCCCATTAATATTACTTTCCCTTACATAAATTCATCTCGACCTTCTTACCAAATTAATATTACGTTTCTAATTACATTTGCAGACCTTGCTTACTATTTCCCTACACGTTCAATTAAATTACAATGTATATTGCAATTGTTGTCATAGTTAACCACATCATGCTGTATTTCACTCTCAGCAGCTAAAAATCGACTAAGGCGCTAAGGCAAATGTCTTTCTTCTTCCTTTTATCCACAGTAAAATACTAGAACCCTAGAGCCAAACAAACATGTAAGAGCAATACCCACGAGTAAGTACTATAAGCTACACAGCAGAACGAGGTCCAATCGTCCCGATGGTCGAGCCAAATTTCCTTCGGCCCGAACCATGCGAGATTGTCCGTACACACTACGCGTTGTAATGAGCGACAGAACGATACATTGTGCCGTCCTTCATTACACGGAATGCCTGGGCATACAATATTGTCTGCTTGACCGTGCAGCATGGCCGACCAGACGATGTCAAATTGCGACCTGCGGGAGTGCGCTATTGTGCGTAAACACCAGTAGATGTAGACAATTTGTCGTTCCAATACTGCAAATCATCCTGATATCGTTCTAGTGTGTACAGGGACGGATTTAAGCTTTGGGGTGCCCGGGGCACTTAAGTCAGGGGGTCCCGGTGGAAGGGGGGAGGGTATATTAGATTGTGCATACATCCCAACGTGGCCCATTCCAGGAGGGACAAAATGCTCTCTTCCTGGCCTTCCTTCTTATTATATGATTGGCGTCACCTGTGTTGAACTATTTAATTGATAAGACAGGTGTTTCAAGTCAAAACAGGTGATTGGAAACTTAACTTAAGAGAGAAGTCCAGGTAGAGAGCATTTTGTCCCTCCTGGAAAGGCTCATGTTGGGAGGTAGGGATTGTGTATATTAAATTTAAATCAATGGTGTATATTAGATTTGAACTAATAGTTTAATAATACCTGGGTACTGTTTATAGATCCACCTAATTGAAAGACAACTATTTTATAACATTTTCTTATAGTGGAACAAATACAACGTATACCCCTTTTACACTGACTTCAAATTCCCAGGTTTTTGCTTATTTTGGTCAGTGTAAACGCAACCTACCTGGGACTAAACTTCGGGTCCCCGACTCTGCTCCCGATCAGAGTCACAGAGCTGAGACCCGGTAAATTTGCAGGTTAATAGACCCGGCAATTTCCCCGGGGTGCAGTATCAAAAACCTTAACATACACATAGAAAAATAAAATCTATAATTTATCTTGTCACATGCAAGAACAGCAGCAACCTCTGTACTACTTATACACTGGGACAGGACTCAGGAGGACTAGGTCTAGACCCTCTTTAGATAACAGGTTAGACAAGACCCAGACAACCATGCAGGGAGGAGGAAAAACTGGGATCCCTGTGTCACTTACAGCTCTCTCTACTTTCTTTTCTCTGCTCTGATTGGAAAGCTTCATAGGTAGGTCATGAAACCTTATACTCCTGTGTCTCTGCCTGCACTGCATACTGTCCTGCTTGCATTCTGGCTGCCTGGTTCTGCTGCTGTATATGAGGGAAAGCTATTGATGTCAGTGTCCTCTGGCACGGGGCCCCCCTGACAAAGGGGGGCCCGGGGTACAGAATGCCCTGTGCTCCCCCTTAATCTGGCTATGAGTGTGTACCCGCTCTAAGACATTACGGTGGCCAATTTATTAAATCCAAATCTCAATAGAAGCAGATGCTTACAAAATAATTCCTATGAGGCAATTCAAATCTACAGAACAATTGTGAAGGTATCCACAGTGATGAATATTCTCTGGCCCTTTCACACATATGAATCTATGTCTTTTTGCATGGAGGAAGTCTTGTACCCTCCTGCAATGCACGGAACACATATTAATGACCCTCTTCACCCCTCTATCTCATTTTAATGATATTGTCCAGTGAAATTAAGTTTGGTTTCTACATTTCAGAGCAAACTTGGGGGTACATCTGCACTTAACTCCACTTAGAACCATCTACAACCTACTCAACTTCTCTCATGTCAGATCGAACTATTTGTGCACACAAGTCTGAACACAACCACAAAATACAAGGTGCAAGTATGCAAATTTGGGTAAATATCATCACTATAGTCCATTTGTACTGGATTTTGAAAATATTCGTAGTTGGTCAATGACATTACAGTCATAAACAGACAGACCCTTTAAATGAAGTGATCTGTGCACCCCAAAACGCGTTGGAAAATATGTTTATATTAGGTTTTTTATTTTTTTTCTGCCAATGTTAGTTTTCTTTCTGCACGTTGGACATTTTTCAGGATATATCTGAACTTAATTGAGGCACATTATCACATACATTATGATACATTATTATGGAAGGCGAAGTACCCTATGTTTAAAGGTTTTTAAGGGGTATATGTTATTGCATTATTATCCATAAATATTCAGTAAACCACACACAGTCATAAATCACTCTGCACTGAGAGCATCATTTTCTGTACATATTTACATGTATTATCATAAGTGGGGTCTGCATTGCTATTCACTTGGCTATGGTGGTAAAATGAGAAATCATTAGTAGATTATTCATCATTTTAATTTCCATGTGGACACAATGCCCACCTATAGAACAGGAACACTAGATATGACCATAATGTAATGTATTTATTTTAAAACTTAATGAATATATCATATCTTTTATTCTAAATAGAATTTTGAAACTACAGTACATCCAGCACACAGGACACATTAATCATACTTTACAGTTGGTCTCCATCAAAATCCCACTCCTTCCAAGAGTCACCAGGAACCCCTACCTGTATTTAACATGATGTATTTGGATTGTGGTCATTTTGCCACATGTAGGGGGTCATTCCGAGTTGATCGCTCGCTAGCAGTTTTTAGCAGCCGTGCAAACGCATAGTCGCCGCCCACGGGGGAGTGTATTTTCGCTTTGCAGGAGTGCGGACGCCTGTGCAGCAGAGTGCCTGCAAACACATTTTGTGCAAAACAAGACCAGCCCTGTAGTTACTTATCCTGTGCGATGATTGCTGCAACGAGTGACACGGTAATGATGTCAGATACCCGGCCAGCAAACGCCCGGCCACACCTGCGTTTTTCCAAACACTCCCAGAAAACGGTCAGTTGACACCCATAAACGCCCTCTTTCTGTCAATCTCCTTGCGTTCGGCTGTGCGATCGGAATCATCGCTAGAACCAGTGCAAAACCACAATGGACTTCGTACCTGTACGACACGTGTGCGCATTGCGGTGCATACGCATGTGCAGACTGGTCGTTTTTTTCACTGATCGCTATGCAGCGAGCGACGGCAGCTAGCGATCAACTCGGAATGACCCCCGTAGTCTGTTAGCATTCCGTACATTGGGTACGCTCTCCTGGTATTGGTATTGGTATTGATATGATGTTTTGCTTAGACCAGTCCTATTAGTGTTGGATTCTTTTCATTTTCACTGCCATGACTATAGGCCTGATTCTGAGTAAGTAATACTGATATCATACCTTCCAACTGTCCCATTTTTAGTAGGACAGTCCCGTTTTTTGGCACTGTCCCGTTGTCCCACCCTCGGCTGCAGTGTCCCATGGTGGTGGGGTGGGTGAGTGGCAGTTGGAAGACTCTCTCTCACTTGCTGCTTTGCTTAGCAGAGCAGCAGTGAATAGACTCTCTGTGCATGCTCACAGCATCTACTCACCAAGGGCCTTATTCAGACCTGATCGTACATGTGATAAATTTAGCACATCTATGATCAGCTTCCCTGACATGCGGGGGGACGCCCAGCACAGGGCTAGTCCGCCCCGCATGTCAGGCCCTACCCCACAGCGGCGATGCTTTTGTACTTGAAGAATAGCTCCCTACCAGCGCAGCTCCTGTGCGCTGGCAGGGAGCTACTTGTCGCTGTCCGGGCCGCAGCAGCTGCGTGTGATGTCACGCAGTTGCCGCGGCCCGCCCCCCCCCCCCCCCACTTTTCAGGCACGCCTGCATTACCCGGACCGCGCCCCCAAAACGGCGGCCCAACGCCGCAGGCCCGCCCCCTCCTGCCTAGCGACCGCCTTTGCCTGTCAATCAGGCAGAGGCGATTGCAGGGCTGAGATAGTCGTCGGCCGTCTGGCATGCGCCGGCGCACTGCAGCGCTGGTGCGTGCACAGTTCAGACCTGATCAGTTGCTGTGCGAAAACGCACAGCAGAGATCTGGTCTGAATTAGGCCCCAAAAGAGAGGGACCGGGGGCATGGCCAGCAGCTCACAGAGCGCAGTGTCACGCTCCCTATCTGTGAGGCTACGCCCCCCCCCCCCCCCAACCAAGGACACGCCCCTTTTCCGGAACATGCTTGCAAGGGTCCCATTCTCATGGACCCAAAAGTTGGGCGGGACACTACTGTATGTGATATTCATGCAAAAGGCTGATGGTGCGATCTCAGACACTTGAGTGCCTACATTTTAGTCCACACTGTAACACAGAGTCTGCATTTAGCCTGGGGCAGGTGCAAAATTTTAATAGTGCATCTGATTGCAGCATCTATAGATGTAAAGGTGAAGCCACGCCAATCGTGGCTCCATCTGTGCTTGGGCCGACGGGAGTGTACGGGGTGCACGTGCGTCATAAAAGCGCACGCGTCCCATTCAAAGTGAATTGGAGCATCTATGTACGCTTGGCGGCAGGCCGAGGCGCAGGCACGCCTAGGCACGCCGCTCGCCCCTGCCTGCGATGTAGCCATGCTCAATGAGCATGGCTCCATCTGTAGCAAAAGGAATTTGTTATGTCTAAAGACACACAAAGTGGGCGTCTCAGTCCTTGCACATTCAGATGCACGCTTGTACACCAGAGGAAGGGATTATACAGGCATTGGTATAAAATTGCAGACGCGACTACGCCAAAAAACTCTAAAGCAAAAAAAACACTAAAGCGGTTGCAGCATCATGTGTCTCTGAATCATCCCATATGCGTATTTGATTTTGCTACAGAGTTGTATTTATATGCTCAAAATGTCATATACCTTCCTGTTCCCCTTGTTCCATGCCCCCTGTATATTTTGTGGGTGTGGATCATTAGGTCGACCAGAACTAGGTCGACAGACAAGAGGTCAACTCCATATGGTCAACATGCAATATTTCAACAGGGTCAAAAGGTCGAGAGGGTCAATAGGTCAGCATGCAAAAGGCAGACACTTGAACAGGTTGACAGGCATAAAAAGTTGACACAGTCAAAAGGTCACCGTGGAAATAGTTGACACAGAATAGGTTGACACATTTTTGTTGTTGTTTATGGGGTGTCATATTCTATGGTAAAGCACACACTTCGCTTTGGGCCAGTTACTATTCCCAATCGTAGTCCAAGTGTATGGTAAATATTAAAAGAGTTACAAAAGAAAAAAAAACTGAAACCTTGTTGACTATTGTCATGTCGACCTCTTGACCATGTTGACCGTTTGTATCTGTTGAGATAATGCATGTCGACCATACGGCGTCCAATTATTGACTATCGACCTATGATCCGGAACCCATGTTTTTTGTGCCTTTTTTTGTCTATTGAAATTCAGTAAATACTAATTAGAAAAAAAAAAAACCTTTACCAGTATTTTGAACTAAGGCCTGAATCTGAGATGTAAGCACAGGTGTACACTAAACCGATTCTTCCACACCTGAGTGACTTTCGGCAGCCGCGCATGAGTGACAGTGACACTGCGCACGTGCTGTGGTGGTTTTACGCCAGCGGTCACAGAGAACGTTTTCGCAAAGTGATTGGGAGTCAGGGACCATTTTGGGGCAGCAAAAATGCAGGAGTATTGTGACTAGAGATGTGCACCGGAAATTTTTCGGGTTTTGTGTTTTGGTTTTGGATTCGGTTCCGCGGCCGTGTTTTGGATTCGGACGCGTTTTGGCAAAACCTCCCTGAAATTTTTTTGTCGGATTCGGGTGTGTTTTGGATTCGGGTGTTTTTTTTACAAAAGCCCCTCAAAAACAGCTTAAATCATAGAATTTGGGGGTCATTTTGATCCCATAGTATTATTAACCTCAATAACCATAATTTCCACTCATTTCCAGTCTATTCTGAACGCCTCACACCTCACAATATTATTTTTAGTCCCAAAGTTTGCACCGAGGTCGCTGGATGGCTAAGCTAAGCGACCCAAGTGGCCGACACAAACACCTGGCCCATCTAGGAGTGGCACTGCAGTGTCAGACAGGATGGCAGATTTAAAAAATAGTCCCCAAACAGCACATGATGAAAAGAAAAAAAGAGGTGCACCGAGGTCGCTGGATGGCTAAGCTAAGCGAGCCAAGTGGCCGACACAAACACCTGGCCCATTTAGGAGTGGCACTGCAGTGTCAGACAGGATGGCAGATTTAAAAAATAGTCCCCAAACAGCACATGATGCAAAGAAAAAAAGAGGTGCACCAAGGTCGCTGTGTGACTAAGCTAAGCGACCCAAGTGGCCAACACAAACACCTGGCCCATCTAGGGGTGGCACTACAGTGTCAGACAGGATGGCAGATTAAAAAAATAGTCTCCAAACAGCACATGATGCAAAGAAAAAAAGGGGTGCACCTAGGTCGCTGTGTGACTAAGCTAAGCGACCCAAGTGGCCGACACAAACACCTGGCCCATCTAGGAGTGGCACTGCAGTGTCAGACAGGATGACTGATTTAAAAAATAGTCCCCAAACAGCACATGATGCAAAGAAAAATGAAAGAAAAAAGAAGTGCAAGATGGAATTGTCCTTGGGCCCTCCCACCCACCCTTATGTTGTATAAACAGGACATGCACACTTTAACAAACCCATCATTTCAGCGACAGGGTCTGCCACACGACTGTGACTGAAATGACTGGTTGGTTTGGGCCCCCACCAAAAAAGAAGCAATCAATCTCTCCTTGCACAAACTGGCTCTACAGAGGCAAGATGTACACCTCCTCCTCATCGTCCGATTCCTCACCCCTTTCACTGTGTACATCCTCCTCCTCACAGATTATTAATTCGTCCCCACTGGAATCCACCATCTCAGGTCCCTGTGTACTTTCTGGAGGCAATTGCTGCTGGTGAATGTCTCCACGGAGGAATTGATTATAATTCATTTTGATGAACATCATCTTCTCCACATTTTGTGGAAGTAACCTCGTACGCCGATTGCTGACAAGGTGACCGGCTGCACTAAACACTCTTTCGGAGTACACACTGGAGGGGAGGCAACTTAGGTAAAATAAAGCCAGTTTGTGCAAGGGCCTCCAAATTGCCTCTTTTTCCTGCCAGTATACGTACGGACTGTCTGACGTGCCTACTTGGATGCGGTCACTCATATAATCCTCCACCATTCTTTCGATGGTGAAAGAATCATATGCAGTGACAGTAGACGACATGTCAGTAATCGTTTGCAGGTCCTTCAGTCCGGACCAGATGTCAGCACGCTCCAGACTGCCCTGCATCACCGCCAGCGGGTGGGCTCGGAATTCTTAGCCTTTTCCTCGCACCCCCAGTTGCGGGAGAATATGAAGGAGGAGCTGTTGACGGGTCACGTTCCGCTTGACTTGACAATTTTCTCACCAGCAGGTCTTTGAACCTCTGCAGACTTGTGTCTGCCGGAAAGAGAGATACAACATAGGTTTTAAATCTAGGATCGAGCACGGTGGCCAAAATGTAGTGCTCTGATTTCAACAGATTGACCACCTGTGAATCCTGGTTAAGCGAATTAAGGGCTCCATCCACAAGTCCCACATGCCTAGCGGAATCGTTCCGTTTTAGCTCCTCCTTCAATCTCTCCAGCTTCTTCTGCAAAAGCCTGATGAGGGGAATGACCTGACTCAGGCTGGCAGTGTCTGAACTGACTTCACATGTGGCAAATTCAAAGGGTTGCAGAACCTTGCACAACGTTGAAATCATTCTCCACTGCGTTTGAGTCAGGTGCATTCCCCCTCCTTTGCCTATATCGTAGGTAGCTGTATAGGCTTGAATGGACTTTTGCTGCTCCTCCATCCTCTGAAGCATATAGAGGGTTGAATTCCACCTCGTTACCACCTCTTGCTTCAGATGATGGCGGGGCAGGTTCAGGAGTGTTTGCTGGTGCTCCAGTCTTCGGCACGCGGTGGCAGAATGCTGAAAGTGGCCCGCAATTCTTCGGGCCACCGACAGCATCTCTTGCACGCCCCTGTCGTTTTTTAAATAATTCTGCACCACCAAATTCAATGTATGTGCAAAACATGGGACGTGCTGGAATTTGCCCACATGTAATGCACGCACAATATTGGTGGCATTGTCCGATGTCACAAATCCCCAGGAGAGTCCAATTGGGGTAAGCCATTCTGCGATGATGTTCCTCAGTTTCCGTAAGAGGTAGTCAGCTGTGTGCCTCTTCTGGAAAGCGGTGATACAAAGCGTAGCCTGCCTAGGAACGAGTTGGCGTTTGCGAGATGCTGCTACTGGTGCCGCCGCTGCTGTTCTTGCTGCGGGAGGCAATACATCTACCTAGTGGGCTGTCACAGTCATATAGTCCTGAGTCTGCCCTGCTCCACTTGTTCACATGTCCGTGGTTAAGTGGACATTGGGTACAACTGCATTTTTTAGGACACTGCTGACTCTTTTTCTGAGGTCTGTGTACATTTTCGGTATCGCCTGCCTAGAAAGTTTTTGAACTTGTCACTGACTTCTGATGAATGCGGTCCAGGTGACGTATAAGGGAGGATATTCCTAGGTGGTTAACATCCTTACCCCTACTTATTACAGCTTGACAAAGGCAACACACGGCTTGACACCTGTTGTCCGCATTTGTGTTGAAATAATTCCACACCGAAGAGCTGATTTTTTTTATATTTTGACCAGGCATGTCAATGGCCATATTCGTCCCACGGACAACAGGTGTCTCCCCGGGTGCCTGACTTAAACAAAACCACCTCACCATCAGAATCCTCCTTGTCAATTTCCTCCCCAGCGCCAGCAACACCCATATCCTCATCCTGGTGTACTTCAACAGTGACATCTTCAATTTGACTATCAGGAACTGGACTGCGGTTGCACCTTCCAGCACTTGCAGGTGGCGTGCAACCTCTTCCCGTCCAGTGTTGGGAAGGTCAGGCATCGCAACCGACACAATTGGACTCTCCTTGGGGATTTGTGATTTAGAAGAACGCACAGTTCTTTGCTGTGCTTTTGCCATCTTAACTCTTTTAAGTTTTCTAGCAGGAGGATGAGTGCTTCCATCCTCAGGTGAAGCTGAACCACTAGCCTTGAACATAGGCCAGGGCCTCAGCCGTTCCTTGCCACTCCGTGTCGTAAATGGCACATTGGCAAGTTTACGTTTCTCCTTAGACGATTTTGATTTAGATTTTTGGGTAATTTTACATGCTCTCTACTATGACATTGGGCATCGGCCTTGGCAGACGACGTTGATGGCATTTCATCGTCTCGGCCATGACTAGTGGCAGCAGCTTCAGCACGAGGTGGAAGTGGATCTTGATCTTTCCCTATTTTAACCTCCACATTTTTGTTCTCCATTTTTTAATGTGTGGAATTATATGCCAGTATCAATAGCAATGGCCTACTACTATATATACTGCGCACAACCGAAATGCACCACAGGTATAGAATGTAGATGGATAGTATACTTGACGACACAGAGGTAGGTACAGCAGTGGCCTTCCGTACCATACTGCTATATATACTGGTGGTCACTGTGTCAGCAAACTGCACAACTAAAATGCACCACAGGTATAGAATCTAGATGAATAGTATACTTGACGACACAGAGGTAGGTACAGCAGTGGCCTTCCGTACCGTACTGCTATATATACTGGTGGTCACTGTGTCAGCAAACTGCAAAACTAAAATGCACCACAGGTATAGAATGTAGATGGATAGTATACTTGACGACACAGAGGTAGGTACAGCAGTGGCCTTCCGTACCGTACTGCTATATATACTGGTGGTCACTGTGTCAGCAAACTGCAAAACTAAAATGCACCACAGGTATAGAATCTAGATGGATAGTATACTTGACGACACAGAGCTAGGTACAGCAGTGGCCTTACGTACCGTACTGCTTTATATAGTGGTGGTCACTGTGTCAGCAAACTGCAAAACTAAAATGCACCACAGGTATAGAATCTAGATGAATAGTATACTTGACGACACAGAGGTAGGTACAGCAGTGGCCTTCCGTACCGTACTGCTATATATACTGGTGGTCACTGTGTCAGCAAACTGCACAACTGAAATGCACCACAGGTATAGAATGTAGATGGATAGTATACTTGACGACACAGAGGTAGGTACAGCAGTGGCCTTCCTTACCGTGTTGCTATATATACTGGTGGTCACTGTGTCAGCAAACTGCAAAACTAAAATGCACCACAGGTATAGAATGTAGATGGATAGTATACTTGACGACACAGAGGTAGGTACAGCAGTGGCCTTCCGTACCGTACTGCTATATATACTGGTGGTCACTGTGTCAGCAAACTGCAAAACTAAAATGCACCACAGGTATAGAATCTAGATGGATAGTATACTTGACGACACAGAGGTAGGTACAGCAGTGGCCTTCCGTACCGTACTGCTATATATACTGGTGGTCACTGTGTCAGCAAACTGCAAAACTAAAATGCACCACAGGTATAGAATGTAGATGGATAGTATACTTGATGACACAGAGGTAGGTACAGAAGAGGCCTTCCGTACCGTACTGCTATATATACTGGTGGTCACTGTGTCAGCAAACTGTAAAACTAAAATGCACCACAGGTATAGAATGTAGATGGATAGTATACTTGATGACACAGAGGTAGGTACAGCAGTGGCCTTCCGTACCGTACTGCTATATATACTGAGGTCACTGTGTCAGCAAATTGCAAAACTAAAATGCACCACAGGTATAGACTGTAGATGGATAGTATACTTGACGACACAGAGGTAGGTACAGCAGTGGCCTTCCGTACCGTACTGCTATATATACTGGTGGTCACTGTGTCAGCAAACTGCAAAACTAAAATGTACCACAGGTATAGAATCTAGATGGATAGTATACTTGACGACACAGAGGTAGGTACAGCAGTGGCCTTCCGTACCGTACTGCTATATATACTGGTGGTCACTGCGTCAGCAAACTGCAAAACTAAAATGCACCACAGGTATAGAATGTAGATGGATAGTATACTTGATGACACAGAGGTAGGTACAGCAGTGGCCTTCCGTACCGTACTGCTATATATACTGGTGGTCACTGTGTCAGCAAACTGCAAAACTAAAATGCACCACAGGTATAGAATGTAGATGGATAGTATACTTGACGACACAGAGGTAGGTACAGCAGTGGCCTTCTGTACCATACTGCTATATATAATGGTGGTCACTGTGTCAGCAAACTGCAAAACTAAAATGCACCACAGGTATAGAATCTAGATGGATAGTATACTTGACGACACAGAGGTAGGTACAGCAGTGGCCTACTGTACCGTAATGCTATATATTATATACTGGTGGTCACTGGTCAGCAAAACTCTGCACTGTACTCCTCCTATATATATATATATTATACTGGTGTTCCCCAGTCCCCACAATAAAGCAGCACACTGAGCACAGATATGGAGTGTTTTTCAGGCAGACAACGTATACTGGTGGTCACTGTCAGCAAAACTCTGCACTGTACTCCTGCTATATAATACAGCTGCTCCCCAGTCCCCACAATTAAGCAGTGTGAGCACAGATATATGCAGCACACTGAGCACAGATAAGGAGCGTTTTTTCAGGCAGAGAACGGATAAAACTGGTGGTCACTGATCAGCGAGACTCTGCACTAGCAAAACTCTGCACTGTACTCCTCCTATGTTAATATAAAGCTGCTCCCCAGTCCCCACAATGATATAAGCAAGCACAAATATTTGCATCAACTCAACAATGAATAAACGGAGAGGACGCCAGCCACGTCCTCTCCCTAACATTTCCAATGCACGAGTGAAAATGGCGGCGACGCGCGGCTGCTTATATAGAATCCGAATCTCGCGAGAATCCGACAGCGGGATGATGACGTTCGGGCGCGCTCGGGTTAACCGAGCCATACGAAAGAATCCGAGTATGCCTCGGACCCGTGTAAAATGGGTGAAGCTCGGGGGGGGTTCGGTTTCCGAGAAACCGAACCCGCTCATCACTACCATTTGTCCATGTCGACCATGTCAATGTCGACCAATAGTGGTCTACCTAATAAGTGTCGACCTTAACACTGTCGACCATCTGGCCGCATACCACTCTCAGCAGCCTCTGTATGTTAACATGCTGGGAAACCCATAACTCACGGTTTACTGCACAGCTGATTTATTGAATAGACAAATATATAGGAACTGTGTTGTATCTCCAGTAAACAGAAAATGGCTGGATAAGTAAAAAGTTATTTATTTAACATTAGATAATGTAATTCAATATAAAAGGATAGATAGCGGCAGTTTTTCAATCTTAACGCGTTTCCCTAGGCGAACGCATTAAGATCGAAAAACTACCGCTATCTATCTCCACCTGTGTTCATGGCAGAGGCAGAACTCTGCGAGGCAACGGAGTCATCTGCCGCCGGGCTCCTGCTCTGAAGGGGGGCATCTCTCCTCCCATTCTGTGACACCATTGAATAAAGTTAATTGATATCTGTCGCTGTCTTTTCAGTGGCCGACTTGTTCACTGGTCCCTGCACCTTACAAATCACACCCTTTTTATTATACTGAATATGCACATTTTACAAGTGTCATACCCAGGATAAGAAACCACACCCTATTACACTGGAAGCAGACACCTTACTGATGAAGCTGTTTGCTCCTGTATAGGAAATATGAGAATTTTAACTATATGAAGATACTTCTCTGGCAATTACACGTAACTTCATATAGTTAGAATTCTCATGGTTCCCATACAGGAGCAAATAGCTCCATCAGTAAAGTGTCTGCTGTCAGTGTAACAGGTCATGGGTTCTAATCCTGGGTATGACTGCTAAGAAATGTGTGATTTAAAATAAAAGACAATTAAATGTATAAATACAGTATATACATATTTTTCAGAACACTCCACACGCACACATACATACATACATTTATTTATCTTAATATAGGAAATAGGGGGGGCACCAATATTTATCTTGCCTCCGGGCAACTGGGACGAACTTACGCCACTGGTTCATGGATCCAGATATGGACTACTAAAGACTCCCCTGACCTTGCAAACTACTAATTGGGACCATACTGCATCACAGCACTATTTGGAAAAACCCAGTGGACTGCACACAGACAGTTTGCTTGCTGAGGACTCAAAGTGTGTTCGGATGCTATTCACCACCACGGGTAATACCAGCTGAATTTAATTGGTGCCCCATTGGGAGCATAAGCTATTTGTCCGGGATCCAATTGCGGAATTACAGGTTGGGCAGTTACACAAAAAACTTGTGGTTTTATACAGTGACCTATAAAGGTCCTTTTATATTTTAATTACATTATTTAATGTTAAATAAATAACTTTATTTAATGGGACTGACAATCCCATTACTGGCTGCTTTGACAGCGCATCTGGGTACCCACCTATAGATTTATTGAATAGCTCCATGAAACCAGGGGGCATATTTACTAAAAGTCGATTTTAGTTCTTAGTTGATTTTGTGTGACAGGTATTTACTAAAGTCACAATCAACTCAAAATCGACTAAAAAATGACTGAAATAGAACTATACACTTAAATAGAACTACAACAGAACCTTCAATACTTTAACATAGGGGGGTATTCAAATAAGTGCAGTTTTTTCGACTGGTCGAAAAGACGGCACTAAGTCGACACAGGGTATTTTATGGCGGGCATTTTCACCAGTTTTTTAATCCATTTTCGCCCATGCCGTTTCACTTTTTTTTTTTTGCCGAATCTGCATGGGCAAAATTGCGCCAAAAAAAGGGCAAAAACGCCTGCGAATTCACCAAAACACGTGTATTGGCTGGAATTCGCCAATACACATGGTTTTCGACTACAGTGCTGGATTTTTTGACCAGTCAAAAAAAACGTCACGGGCAATGAATAGGTCGAATGTAAATTCGACCTAAAAACGGGCGAAAAAGTGCAGTTTTTTCGACTGGTCGAAAAAACGGCACTAATTGATAGAGTTCAATTCCTAACCCATGTTTACTAATAGTCAATTTAAAAATCGATTTAAAATCGACCACAAATCACCATTTTCAATAGAACCATCAGAAACAGTTCTATTTGATTTTAAATTATTTGGAATTGTCTGAAACCTCAATATGTGGGGAGAAAAATGGTTGATATGCAAAATAGCACAGGAATGAAGGTGTTTGTGGGTAATACAGTGCATGTGGCCAATAGGAATGCATTTGTATAATTTTGTCTATTTTACGTTGATTTCGGGATGATTTTTGAATTGATACATTTTTATAAATTTTTTGTGAATAGAACTTCAAATTCAACTTCAAATAAAACTTACATCACCAGTGATTTTATAATGGAATTCAAAATCTACTTTTAATAAATGAGCTCTTTGGAATAGAAACACTGTAGTCAATGTTGTGGGATGTTGGTTTTATTGTGGTCGACTTAAAAAGACCCAAAAAAGAATTTTAGTAAATATATCCCAGGTGTTATTCCATGTTCGGCAAACCACGCACCTTACCGAATCATACTTGCCTACTTTTGAAAACTAGTTTTAGGGAGATTTCAGGTGGTACCAGAATGCTTTGTGCGGTGAGCTGTTGAGGGTGTGTCACGCTCCGCCCAAAGAGCGTGTCTAGCTCCACCTTTGGGCGTATTTATTGCCACTCGGGCAGTGGTGCAAGCAGAAAAAAACTCTTGGTGGTACAGTGTGCGCGCAGTGGGCGTGGTCACGTGCCACAAGGGGTGTGACCACGGAAAATTGGGGCGTGTCAACATGAGGGGGGAGAATGAGGCCACAGGGGGGAGAGTAGGGGACACCCGGGGGAGAGTTGAGTCACATGGGGAAAAGTAGTGGACACAGGGGGGAGAGTGGGGCCCACAGAGGGGAGAGTAGGGGACACAGTAGGCAGAGTAGGGGACACAGTGGGGAGAGTGAGGCCACAGGGGGAAGAGTAGGGGACACAGGGGGAAGAGTAGGGGACACAGAGAGCAGAGTGGGGGACACAGGGAGCAGAGTTGGGCCACAGAGGGAAGAGTAGGGGAACACAGAGGGTAGAGTGGGGGTCACAGGGGGGTGAGTGGGGGTCACAGGGGGTGAGTGGGGGTCACAGAGGGGGAGAGTGGGGGTCACAGAGGGGGAGAGTGGGGGACACAGGGAGCAGAGTGGGGTCACAGAGGGGAGGGGACACAGTCGGGAGAGTAGGGAACACAGTGGGGAAAGGGAAGCCACAGGGGGGAGAGTAGGGGACACAGTGGGGAGAGTGGGACCACAGAGGGGAGTAGGGGACAAAGGTGAGAGAGTGAGGCCACAGGGGGGAGAGTGGGGGACACAGGGAGTTGAGTACCGCCATACTTTCACCTCTGCTCAGGGGTGTGTCCTGCAATGGCAGGTGAAAACTATAGTACTAAAAGCAGAAATAAAACATTTGTGAGAAGAGACGGACATTGTGTACTAGTGCAGGATTGTGTGTAAATTTATATATATATATATATATATATGGAAAAAGAAATTGGAGGTGTGAGCGCAAACCGGGTTTAAATGGAGAATGTCTGTGGAACTACAAGTCCAAGTCCAGATTGTTAGATCCAAATTAAAACAGGTAAAGTCTCCAAATAATCTGGCTGCACACTGCCGTTTAGATCAGCTGTCGTCCACCCCGTTCTCCCGTCTCCCAACGGGGAAAGATTATGTCTAGAGAAAATAGAATAATGGGGGGGGGGCGCCAATAGTGCATTAAAAGATGACAATTTATTGACACATCATAAAACACAGGTCTAAAAATGTAAGCGTACCAAAGATGGCGGTATAATCACCGCTGATACATTCGTTTTAAAATCAAAGATACAAGATGGATTCACCACTGCATGTTGCCTTGTTCAGCGTCCATCCATAAGCCACGCCCCTACCGGTTTCGTCACCAGGACTTCATCAGAGGGCTTCTGATGAAGTCCTGGTGACGAAACCGGTAGGGGCGTGGCTTATGGATGGACGCTGAACAAGGCAAAATGCAGTGGTGAATCCATCTTGTATCTTTGATTTTAAAACGAATGTATCAGCGGTGATTATACCGCCATCTTTGGTACGCTTACATCTTTAGACCTGTGTTTTATGATGTGTCAATAAATTGTCATCTTTTAATGCACTATTGGCGCCCCCATTATTCTATTTTCTATATACACACACACACACACACACACACACACACACACACACACACACACACACACACACACACACTTCCATAATATACAACCCCCATCCCTCACCCATAACACACCTAGTACACACAGCACCAGTACACACACAACCAGTGCACACTACCACATAGAGCCACCTCCCCCATAATAGTCACAGTACACATAGCACTATATATGTTGTATTATACCCAACCCCCCCTCATATTATACCCAGTGCACACAGCACTATATTACATAATACAAGCCCTCCCCACTCCCCACAATACATACAGTGCACACAGAACAATATATATTGTATTATACACTACCACTCTTCCCCTCATTATACCTAGTACACACAGCACCATATTATATTATACACATACATATTGATTATACACCCCCCCCCCCGCCCCCCCATCATTTTATAAACATCACCACATGAAAGTACTTAATACACAGACCCCTGGCTTTCCCCATAATAACCCCAGTACAAACCAACCCCCCTTAATGTAGCTTTGTTGCCCCGGGACAGTGTGGTCTGGGAGGGCAGGTCAGGGCAGCCACATCCATCTAGGAGCAGGAAGATGAAGGCTGGGGCCGGGGGTTGTGTCTATGTTGCCTTCGTGCAAAGGACCTGGACGTGACAAAACGAGTGGGCAGGAGACAACTTCCGCCCTTACAGCTCTTAAATGTTTTCTTCGTTCTCCGTTCATTTGGGGTATTTTTTTTCTTCTATGCCGCATTGGACCCTCGCCACACTTTTCTATTCCAAATAGATTGTGACATGGACCCAGGGGGTTATGGGAAAGTAGAGATGAGCGCCTGAAATTTTTCGGGTTTTGTGTTTTGGTTTTGGGTTTGGTTCCGCGGCCGTGTTTTGGGTTCGACCGCGTTTTGGCAAAACCTCACCGAATTTTTTTTGTCGGATTCGGGTGTGTTTTGGATTCGGGTGTTTTTTTTCAAAAAACCCTAAAAAACAGCTTAAATCATAGAATTTGGGGGTCATTTTGATCCCAAAGTATTATTAACCTCAAAAACCATAATTTACACTCATTTTCAGTCTATTCTGAATACCTCACACCTCACAATATTATTTTTAGTCCTAAAATTTGCACCGAGGTCGCTGTGTGAGTAAGATAAGCGACCCTAGTGGCCGACACAAACACCGGGCCCATCTAGGAGTGGCACTGCAGTGTCACGCAGGATGTCCCTTCCAAAAAACCCTCCCCAAACAGCACATGATGCAAAGAAAAAAAGAGGCGCAATGAGGTAGCTGACTGTGTGAGTAAGATAAGCGACCCTAGTGGCCGACACAAACACCGGGCCCATCTAGGAGTGGCACTGCAGTGTCACGCAGGATGTCCCTTCCAAAAAACCCTCCCCAAACAGCACATGACGCAAAGAAAAAAAGAGGCGCAATGAGGTAGCTGACTGTGTGAGTAAGATAAGCGACCCTAGTGGCCGACACAAACACCGGGCCCATCTAGGAGTGGCACTGCAGTGTCACGCAGGATGTCCCTTCCAAAAAACCCTCCCCAAACAGCACATGACGCAAAGAAAAAAAGAGGCGCAATGAGGTAGCTGACTGTGTGAGTAAGATAAGCGACCCTAGTGGCCGACACAAACACCGGGCCCATCTAGGAGTGGCACTGCAGTGTCACGCAGGATGGCCCTTCCAAAAAACCCTCCCCAAACAGCACATGACGCAAAGAAAAAGAAAAGAAAAAAGAGGTGCAAGATGGAATTGTCCTTGGGCCCTCCCACCCACCCTTATGTTGTATAAACAGGACATGCACACTTTAACCAACCCATCATTTCAGTGACAGGGTCTGCCACACGACTGTGACTGATATGACGGGTTGGTTTGGACCCCCCCCAAAAAAGAAGCAATTAATCTCTTTTTGCACAAACTGGCTCTACAGAGGCAAGATGTCCACCTCATCATCATCCTCCGATATATCACCGTGTACATCCCCCTCCTCACAGATTATCAATTCGTCCCCACTGGAATCCACCATCTCAGCACCCTGTGTACTTTGTGGAGGCAATTGCTGCTGGTGAATGTCTCCACGGAGGAATTGATTATAATTCATTTTAATGAACATCATCTTCTCCACATTTTCTGGATGTAACCTCGTACGCCGATTGCTGACAAGGTGAGCGGCGGCACTAAACACTCTTATGGAGTACACACTTGTGGGAGGGCAACTTAGGTAGAATAAAGCCAGTTTGTGCAAGGGCCTCCAAATTGCCTCTTTTTCCTGCCAGTATAAGTACGGACTGTGTGACGTGCCTACTTGGATGCGGTCACTCATATAATCCTCCACCATTCTTTCAATGGTGAGAGAATCATATGCAGTGACAGTAGACGACATGTCCGTAATCGTTGTCTGGTCCTTCAGTCCGGACCAGATGTCAGCATCAGCAGTCGCTCCAGACTGCCCTGCATCACCGCCAGCGGGTGGGCTCGGAATTCTGAGCCTTTTCCTCGCACCCCCAGTTGCGGGAGAATGTGAAGGAGGAGATGTTGTTGACAGGTCGCGTTCCGCTTGACTTGACAATTTTCTCACCAGCAGGTCTTTCAACCCCAGCAGACTTGTGTCTGCCGGAAAGAGAGATCCAAGGTAGGCTTTAAATCTAGGATCGAGCACGGTGGCCAAAATGTAGTGCTCTGATTTCAACAGATTGACCACCCGTGAATCCTTGTTAAGCGAATTAAGGGCTCCATCCACAAGTCCCACATGCCTAGCGGAATCGCTCCGTGTTAGCTCCTCCTTCAATGTCTCCAGCTTCTTCTGCAAAAGCCTGATGAGGGGAATGACCTGACTCAGGCTGGCAGTGTCTGAACTGACTTCACGTGTGGCAAGTTCAAAGGGCATCAGAACCTTGCACAACGTTGAAATCATTCTTCACTGCGCTTGAGACAGGTGCATTCCACCTCCTATATCGTGCTCAATTGTATAGGCTTGAATGGCCTTTTGCTGCTCCTCCAACCTCTGAAGCATATAGAGGGTTGAATTCCACCTCGTTACCACTTCTTGCTTCAGATGATGGCAGGGCAGGTTCAGTAGTTTTTGGTGGTGCTCCAGTTTTCTGTACGTGGTGCCTGTACGCCGAAAGTGTCCCGCAATTCTTCTGGCCACCGACAGCATCTCTTGCACGCCCCTGTCGTTTCTTAAAAAATTCTGCACCACCAAATTCAAGGTATGTGCAAAACATGGGACGTGCTGGAATTTGCCCAGATTTAATGCACACACAATATTGCTGGCGTTGTCCGATGCCACAAATCCACAGGAGAGTCCAATTGGGGTAAGCCATTCCGCGATGATCTTCCTCAGTTGCCGTAAGAGGTTTTCAGCTGTGTGCGTATTCTGGAAACCGGTGATACAAAGCGTAGCCTGCCTAGGAAAGAGTTGGCGTTTGCGAGATGCTGCTACTGGTGCCGCCGCTGCTGTTGTTGCGGCGGGAGTCCATACATCTACCCAGTGGGCTGTCACAGTCATATAGTCCTGACCCTGCCCTGCTCCACTTGTCCACATGTCCGTGGTTAAGTGGACATTGGGTACAGCTGCATTTTTTAGGACACTGGTGACTCTTTTTCTGAGGTCTGTGTACATTTTCGGTATCGCCTGCCTAGAGAAATGGAACCTAGATGGTATTTGGTACCGGGGACACAGTACCTCCAACAAGTCTCTAGTTGGCTCTGCAGTAATGATGGATACCGGACCCACGTTTCTCACCACCCAGGATTTCAAGGCCTCAGTTATCCGCTTTGCAGTAGGATGACTGCTGTGATATTTCATCTTCCTCGCAAAGGACTGTTGGACAGTCAATTGCTTGGTGGAAGTAGTACAAGTGGTCTTACGACTTCCCCTCTGGGATGACCATCGACTCCCAGCAGCAACAACAGCAGCGCCAGCAGCAGTAGGCGTTACACGCAAGGATGCATCGGAGGAATCCCAGGCAGGAGAGGAATCATCAGAATTGCCAGTGACATGGACTGCAGGACTATTGGCATTCCTGGGGAAGGAGGAAATTGACACTGAGGGAGTTGGTGGGGTGGTTTGCGTGAGCTTGGTTACAAGAGGAAGGGATTTACTGGTCAGTGGACTGCTTCCGCTGTCGGCCCAAGTTTTTGAACTTGTCACTGACTTATTATGAATGCGCTGCAGGTGACGTATAAGGGAGGATGTTCCGAGGTGGTTAACGTCCTTACCCCTACTTATTACAGCTTGACAAAGGGAACACACGGCTTGACACCTGTTGTCCGCATTTCTGGTGAAATACTTCCACACCGAAGAGCTGATTTTTTTGGTATTTTCACCAGGCATGTCAATGGCCATATTCCTCCCACAGACAACAGGTGTCTCCCCGGGTGCCTGACTTAAACAAACCACCTCACCATCAGAATCCTCCTGGTCAATTTCCTCCCCAGCGCCAGCAACACCCATATCCTCCTCATCCTGGTGTACTTCAACACTGACATCTTCAATCTGACTATCAGGAACTGGACTGCGGGTGCTCCTTCCATCACTTGCAGGGGGCGTGCAAATGGTGGAAGGCGCATGCTCTTCACGTCCAGTGTTGGGAAGGTCAGGCATCGCAACCGACACAATTGGAGTCGGACTCTCCTTGTGGATTTGGGATTTCGAAGAACGCACAGTTCTTTGCGGTGCTACTGCTTTTGCCAGCTTGAGTCTTTTCATTTTTCTAGCGAGAGGCTGAGTGCTTCCATCCTCATGTGAAGCTGAACCACTAGCCATGAACATAGGCCAGGGCCTCAGCCGTTCCTTGCCACTCCGTGTGGTAAATGGCATATTGGCAAGTTTACGCTTCTCCTCCGACAATTTTATTTTAGGTTTTGGAGTCCTTTTTTTACTGATATTTGGTGTTTTGGATTTGACATGCTCTGTACTATGACATTGGGCATCGGCCTTGGCAGACGACGTTGCTGGCATTTCATCGTCTCGGCCATGACTAGTGGCAGCAGCTTCAGCACGAGGTGGAAGTGGATCTTGATCTTTCCCTAATTTTGGAACCTCAACATTTTTGTTCTCCATATTTTAATAGGCACAACTAAAAGGCACCTCAGGTAAACAATGGAGATGCAAAGTATAAGAACAGTGAAACAAATTTCCTTGGCGCAAAGCCGCCTGTACACTTCTGGTGTCAAAATAAATGTCACCACATTTATAGAACACAGATATACAACAATAATTAGACACCAGACTGTGTCCTGGGCGCTTATAAGATAAGTGATATAAGAAAAAAGATATAAAATATATACAATACGTTCCTCTTAAAGATGGATGACCTCAGAATTAATTCACTCCTTATGTGAATATTATGATCTCGTCCAATAGAATTGAGTCGAGGTTATCCGTACATGTGAAACAAAAAAATAACACGCAATGTGTGATATTGCTAATAGTCCAGAAATGAGACAGTTATAAAACAGATGAAATGAACGGTGATCCACAATTGTCTCGCGTACCCCACTCACACTGAGCAATGTATAGATGTGCCCATAAAGGTATCTTTCAACGCAATGATGTTAGCAGCATCCAAGTGACTAAACATAAGGTGTGATGAATTAGTCATACATAGGCGTACCAAAGACTCACACAAGGGATGTCGAGTACATTCCTCAAAAGGTATCTTTAAGCTTTCTATTTTTCACAAAAAATGAGGCGTACCCCAACTCACACTTGAACTTGCAGTTCTATTCCTATCAAGGTTTCTTTATCCTTGAGTGGTGTTGTCAGCAAACTCCAATGTTCTGGTTTGATGGCTCGCAAGTATGCAGAGAAAAAGAATAACAGCAGACAGTGTGTAGTATTGTTTTAAGAAGAAATGTGCACAAATAATGAGGCACTGGTGATTAGTGGGAAACTGATAATTATTGCATATCCCACTCACATCAAAAAATAGATGGTGAGGTGCCCATACAGATATTATTTATATGGGGACTCTCCCAAACCATGGGTGAGAGGTTTTGATCCAGAAGAGATTAATACACAAGCGTACCCGAACTCACACAAGATGTATGACAGACGTTCCTCTAACGGTATCTTTCACACCTTAACCCTCAAATGTGGGCGTACCCAGACTCACGTTGAAGTGGCATGGAGGAATCCTATCAGGGTATCTTTGCGGGCTCGAGTGATTTATTCTGTCTATTAGTCCAGATAATGTCGACGCGTTTCGGTCGTGTGACCTTTGTCAAGACAAAGGTCACACGACCGAAACGCGTCGACATTATTACTCTCACCCATGGTTTGGGAGAGTCCCCATATAAATAATATCTGTATGGGCACCTCACCATCTATTTTTTGATGTGAGTGGGATATGCAATAATTATCAGTTTCCCACTAATCACCAGTGCCTCATTATTTGTGCACATTTCTTCTTAAAACAATACTACACACTGTCTGCTGTTATTCTTTTTCTCTGCATACTTGCGAGCCATCAAACCAGAACATTGGAGTTTGCTGACAACACCACTCAAGGATAAAGAAACCTTGATAGGAATAGAACTGCAAGTTCAAGTGTGAGTTGGGGTACGCCTCATTTTTTTGTGAAAAATAGAAAGCTTAAAGATACCTTTTGAGGAATGTACTCGACATCCCTTGTGTGAGTCTTTGGTACGCCTATGTATGACTAATTCATCACACCTTATGTTTAGTCACTTGGATGCTGCTAACATCATTGCGTTGAAAGATACCTTTATGGGCACATCTATACATTGCTCAGTGTGAGTGGGGTACGCGAGACAATTGTGGATCACCGTTCATTTCATCTGTTTTATAACTGTCTCATTTCTGGACTATTAGCAATATCACACATTGCGTGTTATTTTTTTGTTTCACATGTACGGATAACCTCGACTCAATTCTATTGGACGAGATCATAATATTCACATAAGGAGTGAATTAATTCTGAGGTCATCCATCTTTAAGAGGAACGTATTGTATATATTTTATATCTTTTTTCTTATATCACTTATCTTATAAGCGCCCAGGACACAGTCTGGTGTCTAATTATTGTTGTAAAACAATGGAGATGGATGGATACTAGTATACAATTATGGATGGACTGCCGAGTGCCGACACAGAGGTAGCTACAGCCGTGGACTACTGTACTGTGTCTGCTGCTAATATAGACTGGTTAATAAAGAGATGTAGTTTGTATGTATAAAGAAGAAAGAAAAAAAAACCACGGGTAGGTGGTATACAATTATGGACGGACTGCCGAGTGCCGACACAGAGGTAGCTACAGCCGTGGACTACCGTACTGTACTGTGTCTGCTGCTAATATAGACTGGTTGATAAAGAGATGTAGTATGTATGTATAAAGAAGAAAGAAAAAAAAAACACGGGTAGGTGGTATACAATTATGGACGGACTGCCGAGTGCCGACACAGAGGTAGCTACAGCCGTGGACTACCGTACTGTACTGTGTCTGCTGCTAATATAGACTGGTTGATAAAGAGATGTAGTATGTATGTATAAAGAAGAAAGAAAAAAAACCACGGGTAGGTGGTATACAATTATGGATGGACTGCCGAGTGCCGACACAGAGGTAGCTACAGCCGTGGACTACTGTACTGTGTCTGCTGCTAATATAGACTGGTTAATAAAGAGATGTAGTATGTATGTATAAAGAAGAAAGAAAGAAAAACCACGGGTAGGTGGTATACAATTATGGATGGACTGCCGAGTGCCGACACAGAGGTAGCTACAGCCGTGGACTACTGTACTGTGCCTGCTGCTAATATAGACTGGTTGATAAAGAGATGTAGTATGTATGTATAAAGAAGAAAGAAAAAAAAACCACGGGTAGGTGGTATACAATTATGGACGGACTGCCGAATGCCGACACAGAGGTAGCTACAGCCGTGGACTACCGTACTGTACTGTGTCTGCTGCTAATATAGACTGGTTGATAAAGAGATGTAGTATGTATGTATAAAGAAGAAAGAAAAAAAAACCACGGGTAGGTGGTATACAATTATGGATGGACTGCCGAGTGCCAACACAGAGGTAGCTACAGCCGTGGACTACTGTACTGTGTCTGCTGCTAATATAGACTGGTTGATAAAGAGATGTAGTATGTATGTATAAAGAAGAACGAAAAAAAAACCACGGGTAGGTGGTATACAATTATGGATGGACTGCCGAGTGCCGACACAGAGGTAGCTACAGCCGTGGACTACTGTACTGTGTCTGCTGCTAATATAGACTGGTTGATAAAGAGATGTAGTATGTATGTATAAAGAAGAAAGAAAAAAAAACCACGGGTAGGTGGTATACAATTATGGACGGACTGCCGAGTGCCGACACAGAGGTAGCTACAGCCGTGGACTACCGTACTGTACTGTGTCTGCTGCTAATATAGACTGGTTGATAATGAGATGTAGTATGTATGTATAAAGAAGAAAGAAAGAAAAACCACGGGTAGGTGGTATACAATTATGGATGGACTGCCGAGTGCCGACACAGAGGTAGCTACAGCCGTGGACTACTGTACTGTGTCTGCTGCTAATATAGACTGGTTGATAAAGAGATGTAGTATGTATGTATAAAGAAGAAAGAAAAAAAAACCACGGGTAGGTGGTATACAATTATGGACGGACTGCCGAGTGCCGACACAGAGGTAGCTGCAGCCGTGGACTACTGTACTGTGTCTGCTGCTAATATAGACTGGTTGATAATGAGATGTAGTATGTATGTATAAAGAAGAAAGAAAAAAAAACCACGGGTAGGTGGTATACAATTATGGATGGACTGCCGAGTGCCGACACAGACGTAGCTACAGCCGTGAACTACCGTACTGTGTCTGCTGCGACTGGATGATAAATAATGATATAAAAAATATATATATATCACTACTACAGCCGGACAGGTATATATTATATAATGACGGACCTGCTGGACACTGTCTGTCAGCAGAATGAGTTTTTTATAGAATAAAAAAAAAAACACCACACAAGTCACACGACGAGTGTTTAACTTTTTCAGGCAATCACAATATAGTATACTACTAACTATACTGGTGGTCAGTGTGGTCAGGTCACTGGTCAGTCACACTGGCAGTGGCACTCCTGCAGCAAAAGTGTGCACTGTTTAATTTTAATAATATGTACTCCTGGCTCCTGCTATAACCTATAACTGGCACTGCTCCCCAGTCTCCCCCACAATTATAAGCTGTGTGAGCACAGTCAGATATATACATAGATGATGCAGCACACTGGGCTGAGCAGTGCACACAGATATGGTATGTGACTGAGTCACTGTGTATCGTTTTTTTCAGGCAGAGAACGGATTATATTAAATAAAACTGCACTGTCTGGTGGTCACTGTGGTCAGTCACTACTAAACTCTGCACTCTCTACAGTACTCCTAAGCTCCAGTAAATCAAGTGTCTCTGTCTCAAATCAATCTCACTCTCTCTCTTCTAATCTAAATGGAGAGGACGCCAGCCACGTCCTCTCCCTATCAATCTCAATGCACGTGTGAAAATGGCGGCGACGCGCGGCTCCTTATATAGAATCCGAGTCTCGCGATAGAATCCGAGCCTCGCGAGAATCCGACAGCGTCATGATGACGTTCGGGCGCGCTCGGGTTAACCGAGCAAGGCGGGAAGATCCGAGTCGCTCGGACCCGTGAAAAAAAACATGAAGTTCGGGCGGGTTCGGATTCCGAGGAACCGAACCCGCTCATCTCTATGGGAAAGGTCCTCTGCACGATGAGAATCTAGACGCTACCGGGGCCGGCCTGTTACAGGCTGTGAGATCCCTGCTATGTTCGATTGATTTGTGACTATGCGATTTCCCTTAAACTCCCCCAGAGCCCAGATAGCACAGATTGTACAGATTTTGACTATCTGTGCTTGAGATTTTGTCTATGTACGATTTTGACTAAGTGCCAATTTTGACTATACTTTGTACTAGATTGTACACTAGATAGTCAAGATTGACTTGCCTGCACAGTCTATCTAGCCTTACAATACCGACCCCGCGGGAGCGCGCATCGGGATCGAATCTGTATGGCAAGCTGCCTAGCACCATGAGATATGCACTTTTCATAAGATTTTGACTATCCGGCCACCAAACGCCTGGACACACCTGCGATCGGATCTCCACGCCCGGAAAATGATGAGTAGATGCCCCAGAACGCCACCCCGCTGTCAATCTTCTTGCGATTGCGCTAGCGATCACTTTCTTCTTTGTTGTAGCCGCTGCCCGTCGCCGGGCAATGGCACGCATGCGCATTGCGCAGTTCCGACCCATTTGCACCGCAGCGAAGAACCGCTTCGTGCGAACGGGTCGGAATGACCCCCATTGGGCCTAATTCAGACCTGATCGTAGCAGCAAATTTGTTAGCAGATGGGCAAAACTATGGGGGTAATTCAGAGTTGATTGCAGCAGCAAATTTGTTAGCAGTTGGGCTAAACCGTGTGCACTGCAGGTGGGGCAGATATAACATGTACAGAGAGAGTTAGATTTGGGTGGGTTATATTGTTTCTGTGCAGGGTAAATACTGGCTGCTTTATTTTTACACTGCAATTTAGATTTCAGTTTGAACACATCCCACCCAAAAATCTCTCTCTTCACATGTTACATCTGCCCCCCCTGCAGTGCACATGGTTTTGCCCATCTGCTAACAAATTTGCTGCTGCGATCAGGTCTGAATTAGGCCCTTTGTACAAGTGTATTCAATAGCTTAGAAATTAATTTTACACCCACATCATTTATTATTATTACGGAAAATAATCACTGAGTTGCGAAAGATTTATTTGGCAGAGAGAAACTGAAAATCACAACACATCTCACAACACCCTAGTGGGTGCAATAAAATTAATATTTGTTAAACCTGTAGAGAAATTAGTAACAGCGGCATTCCGCATGGAATACAATTAATATTAAAAAAAAAAAACAACTTGTGATTTGTGGCATAATGAAGAAAAGGGGTATCTGAGATTTAACAACCAGTTTCAACAGACGACCTGTAAGAAATTACTATTACTATGCAAGTGGTATCCAGACTCCAGGTCGACACCAGAAAGGTCAACACACCTTAGGTCGACACCTGCAATAGGTCAACATTGACAAAAGGTCGACATGAACAAGGTCAACATGGAAAAAGGTCAACATGAGTTTTTAAATTTTTTTCCCATTTTATGAACTTTTTCATACTTTGCGATCCACGTGGACTACAATTGGGAACAGTAACCTTGCCCGAAGCGCGCTCGCCATGCGAGCGGACACGGTGCACTGATCGGGGTTCCTGGTCACTCTACGAAGAAAACGACACCAAAAAAACATAAAAAACTCATGTTGACCTTTTCCCATGTCGACCTTGTTCATGTCGAACTTTTGTCCATGTCGACTTATTTCAGGTGTCGACCTAAGGTGAGTCAACCTTTTTGGTGTAGACCTGGAGTCCCATACCCATGCAAGTAACATTATGTGCAGTCATATATCTGTATAGCTGAAGATATCCAACATAAGCAAACAAGTCCTCTAGGCCAGTGGTGGCCCACCTCGGTCCTGAGGGACTCTTATCAGTTCATGATCTTCTGGCTGGTGCACAGGTGTATTCATAACTATAGTAAATGACACATTTTACAAGAATCACAGGTGGTCTGGAAAATGTGAACTGTTACCGGGGCCCTGAAGACTGAGGTTGGCCACCACTGATCTAAGCTATGCTAGCTAATTCAGTGCTGCAGCAGGGATCTAAAGGGGAGGTGGGGATCACGTGCAATGTTCCCCCGGGCCTGGGCCTCTGTAGTGTCCCAGAAGTGCAGGTGCACACTCTAAGTACTAGAAAAAAATTTTTTTTACCAATGTAACACTTAACAAGCTAATTTTTACCTCCCACCTATGTAACACTCTCAACACACAGCTGCTGCTTCTTACTAATGTAACACGTTTTAAGACCAAGGGGCCTATTTACCAGGATGCGGATGACAGATGATAAAATCGCCCAAACTCGCACTGCGATAATTGATTACATCGCAGGGATGTATCAATGATCACATGCAGGGACAGAGCTAGAGCTCTGTCCTTGCGATGACACTCCGCAGCATCATGGGGGTATTTATCGTCAAAAATACCCCGATGTCCTGCTGTGCTGGCGCCACCCCCGCCGCCATCACCGCTACCGCCGCCGCCCAGTTAACCCCCCCGTCACGACTACCACCGCGCGCTGCAGATCCCCCCAGCAGATCAATATACTTACCTGTCCAGGGAGCCGGTCCGCACTGCTTCTGCTGGGCTGCCCGGCGCGGGATCCTGTGCGCTGCAGTGACCCCCGGTGCTGTAAAGTGCGCTTCCGCTTTCCAGCATCACTTTACTGCACTGGGGTCACATTGCAGCACATGGGGGACCCGGCGCAGCAGACACCGGCTCCCTGGACAGGTGAGTATGGATTTTATTTATTTTTTTACTTTTTTTTCTTCTTTTTACACTCTGATCAGCTTGTGTGTCCATCGGACACACATAGCTGATCACTGGAATCGAGTCCCACACAATTTTCTCTGCCAGGGGCAGAGAAAGTTGGGCAAATGCCTCCTTATCGCAGTGCTGCCCTGTGATCTCGCCAGCCTGAGCTGGCGAGATTATCACAGGGCACACTGCAGTATTTTTTCACATTTTTTTGTGTGTAAATTTGGCCACATCACACTTCCCATTGTAAGTATGGGAAATGTGATCTGGCTTACTAAAATAAGTGAATTAAAGGGTTTGGAGCAGTTTTTCATGAAAACTGCTCCAAATGTCCTTTAATACATTCAGGTGATACTAAAATAATGTGAAAAGTGTGTGAAAACACTCTTTTTCACATTGTTTCAGTAAAACTAATGTTAATAAATAGACCTCTTAAACATTTTGCTAGTGTGATGCCTTGGGGTGGTTGACTTGTGCTAGCCTGGGTGGTCCCGTGATCTGGACTTAAACCTTAGGAATGTTATGGACAAACCTGATAAGGTCACCTGATCGCGGTTGGTGTGCCCATATTTTTGGCCAAAATTATGCTAAGCAACTCAAATTTACTCTATGTTATATTGCAGAGTTTATTTCAATTATTCTGATTAGCAGTTTTTAGTACTTAGAGTGTGCACCTGCATTTTCTCTTTTCACTATGTGGAGCTACAGGTCACAGCATGGTAGCACCTATCATTATGTTTAGAATTAGGGTGTGCTGAACAAGCCCCCCAATGTGTTCCAGGAGTGTAAGGTAGAAGTAACCATGCTCCTGGTAAGGCAGCAACCACGCACCTGAGTGCACACATGGATGCTTCATGGATGTGAGCACCGGTGCCATAACAGGGCAGCATGGGGGCATATGATGTCACACAGAGGAGGAAGGGCCTCCAGCACAGGGAAATACAGGACTGCCCTGAGCATCCTGAGAAGTGCAGGGTGCATGGCCGAAGCAGCCAAAGGGTCGTGAGGCAGCTAAGGTGGTGTCCCTGAGCCCTGCGTGGTCACTTCTACTTATGGCCCTGGTAAGCACCATAGTATTTTAAACCACTATGGGGAGCTGCCATGCACCAATTCAGTGGCTAGCCTATGCTCACCAGTACCCAGGCCCGCTCAGTGTCTTGGCGGCCCTGGAAATCTACTGAAGAACCTAACACAAGTCAGCAATAATTATACCAGTAAAATCTTGGGGCCCCTTTACCACTGGACTATATCACAGCTATAATAATTGGTGATAATCATTTGTCAGTGGTGTGTAATGCAATAAAGAGTGAAGTAAAATGAAGCTTCTCCAGAGTCTCTCTATTCCAGGAATGCACAAACAGCACAACTATTTGGTGACTATGACCATTTTCAAGGCGCCAGAAACCCTCATATCACATAAAGGGGCATGTGTCTCTTTTGTGTCCAAAAAACTGGAGAACTCTATTAAATCCCCTTCCAAATATTATTAATTTACCTCTAGATCTTTTTTATTTTATATGTCCTACAACAAAATGGGAAAAAAAACAAAAGCTCTGACATTGATATGAATTTAATAAACTCTTATCAGATAAGGACTGTGTTAGAAACGGGGAGCCAACGCCCTCCAGTTTATTTGTCTTGCTTTCAATAAGGTAAATGCTATAAATATCAGAGTATGATATTTTCTCAAGGGAAATGAAAATAATCATTTCAGCAGAGCATCATGCACTATACTGTATACATTTCATGCTTATCTTTCTTACAGGGAATATCAGGAATTTGTGTGTTACCTGAAAAGTATTACAGTATATACTATATATGCTTATTGGATTGCCTTAGATCTCTAGACTGGGTAATTAGCTGAAAGATTCCTGCTCTATAACCCGTTGTTTTATTGTGTTGCTTCTTTTCAGCTTTCATACTCTGGGGCATTGCAGTCAGCTCCCTTATAAAATGTATGTGCAGGTTTGGAAGTGACATGTTTTGTAGTCATGACAACACAGATTCACTTCAATCAGGATTTCCATGTTGCTCATTTTCACTTTTTTTTATTGTAAAATGCAGCTGTCGAAAGCAGAATTTATAGCCTTGTACTGAATGTCAGGTTGTTTAATTAAGCAAGTTGTAGTGACAATATTTGTTATGATATTCAGCTCTCAAATGTATCAATTTGTATTTCTTTTCAGTATTTTCCTATCAAATCCCTTACCTGTGCTGTCGTTATTCTCCCGGCCATGACTATGACGGTCTGAGCAGGAGAGCCTCTCACTTTTTACAATGCAAGAACCGTTTTTTATGGTCTACAGTCAAAAGGTCAACATTGAATCGAATGCCAAGACCAGAATGTCAACATGTTCCAAATGTCGACAGTCGGAATGTTGACATGGACTTTTGGTCTACAACCAATGTGTGGACATTCAAAAATGTCAGCATGGTTAAACTGCCGACCTGGTTCATAAAGTCAACATTTAACATGTCAACAACAGAATGTTCACATACCTCTTATTTTTAGGGTTAGGCCAAAATAAACCAAAAACTGAAAGTCGGCATTCTGGTTTGTTAAATGTTGACATTATTTGTATAGTCTGCATTTGAATGTTGACCGTCTAAATGCTGACTTGTCATACCACACCCATTTTTACAGCCCCTGTCACATGAGGTTCCTGCTGAGATGAAAGAGAAGTTTATATGGGTTCATCCTAGCTAGCACCAAGGGTATCAGTACGAGATCCCGCCGGACGGTATCCCGGCGGTCGGAATACCGACACCGGGATCCCGACCGGCACAATCCCAACAGGGGGGCGAGCGCAACGCAGCCCCTTGTGGGGCTCACTACGCTCGGCACACTAATTTATTCTCCCTCTATGGGTGTCGTGGAGAAGGAGAATATGTAGGGATTGTGCCAGTCAGGATCCCGGTGTCGGTATTCCGACCGCCGGGATCCCGTCCGGCGGGATTTTGACCGCATCCCGCACTAAGGGCAGGCTGAATGAAACTTGTTTGTAACAGGAGAGAGAACCTACTCAGACCATTACTGTTGCAGAGGGACCCGGTGGAACAGAAAGCCACGTGTAAGGGAACTGGTTTCCTGGTTACGGTATACATTTTTAGTTTTGTGCGGACTTATCCGATACAAAGAGATTCATGGCTTAATAGGTGACTTATCAGAAAATCGTGTTTTATTGATACAGTTGATTCTACTATATGAAAATGATATTACTTACTGTGTGATATCACTATGTGTCCATCACTTTTTATCTCACATTAACCTTAATGGTCTCTGTTCTCCAATGGTATCACATATATCCCTTGGCAATAAGTTATAATCCAAAGATATTGCAGTGTAAAGGACTAGCATCCAAATGGTTATAGTCAAAGCTTGCCTCCAAATTCTCCTGATTTAGGACAGTCCATCGTTGTCATGTCAACAGTGAATTTAGGAAAGGGTGCACCCTCGGCTTATGTGCCACCTCCCCCAATGTGATGTGACAATGCCCGCTATTGGCATGAATGACGCAGTGCACTACAGTTGCAGGAAAGATTCTTGGAGTCACGAGTAACATTCTATAAGACGTGTATTTTTAAACAGCAATCTCTTAATAATTACCTTAGATGAATACATACAGTAGGTAAAAACAATTATAGGGTAATGAATACATTTTCCTGTATCAATAAATGGGCTGTCTGCTCTATAGGTCAGGTTAGTGGGGAATTTGAAAGAAATCTGTTTTAACGTTATGAATTTAGTATTTCTCGTAATTATATAGCTATAATCATTCAGTGGTATGATAATGGTGATGATGAGGCAACGATAATGGTGATGATGAAAATGATGATGAGTATGAAGACAGTTGTGATGATGATGATGATGATGATGGTGGTGGTGATGAAGATAGTGATGGAGAAAATGATGATTGTAATGACCATAAAATATTTTGAATAGACCCCTTAGGAAGAATAGGGCAGATGTATTAACCTGAAGAAGGGATAAAGAAGTGATAAAGCAGTGATATGTGGAAGGTGCTAACGCATCAGCCAATCATTATGGATTTGAAAAATAACAATTAGGAGCTGATTGGCTGGTGCTTTATCACCTTCCACTTATCACTTCTTTATCCCTTCTCCAGGCTTAATACATCTGCCCCAGTGTTGCTGGCAGTTAAGATGAGGCTGTAGAGGTTTCATAGTAGTCTAACCTAATCCCATGCTCTTCAGAACTCCTTTTTTTTTGCTGTTTTTATTTTGACCCATCGAGTTGACTGCATGCCATTCATTAGTGTTGCGGTTATGTTATGTCAAGTCACAGCGGCCTGCAGTATTTGGAATATTTGTCATTTCTGTTTGGACTGCTGCAGGAAAGAATATTTAAATGTGATACATACAGCAGTAAACAACAGATGTTTGTATTTAATCACATTTTATATGGAAAATGTGTCTTTCGTATTTAATACTAATATTGACAAGACAGTGTTCTCTCCTGTGAATATGACACTTCATTACCTTATATTGTGTATGGCTAAGGTAATGTGACATGTGCATTTACTACTAACACTGTCAAGCGGCAGCTCTACACTATTGTGTGGCGTAACTATATACATTTGTATGCGTGATGCAGAAGCTTTCCTGTACTCTGAGACAGACACACATTGAGATATAACCCGCATCGTTTGCTAGCATGCAGTTTGTGACAGAATTGTTATGCATTCACGTGGGGTGTAAACTGTGTACTGCTTAGCTGCAGAGACGTAACTAGTGGTGTGTGGGCTGTGCCAATGCACAGGGTCCAGGGGTGGGTGGTATTCATGTGACCGCCGGTCTGCTGACCGACAGTCACATGACCTCCTCCACCATCCCGCCGGCTCAGTATCCCGATGGTCGGCATGCCGACTAACAGGGACTATTTCCACTCGTGGGTGTCCACGACACCCATAGAGTGGGAATAGAACCCGTGGCGACCGCAGGTCGCCACCGAGCCCGCAGCGTGGCGAGCCCGCAAGGGGCTTGCTGCACTCGCCCCTCCCCGCCGGGATCCCGGTGTCGGTATGCTGCCGGGATCCCGGCGTCGGTAAGCTGACCGCCGGTCAGCCATACTACACCCCCTGGGGTCACCACCATTGCTGTCCCTTGGCACCTGCATGTAGCTTGCAGGTTCCCTGAATTTTTACCTTCCATAGGCGTTTCTATAATGGGTGCAGTGTGTGCGGTGCACATGGGCCCCTGGGTCTTGGGGGGCCCACACAGCACACGCTGCACCCATAGAATATACCCCCCCACCCCCACCCCCCGGAGTCCCGTGACGGAGGCCCTGCTGTGCGGGCACAGATCACTTGGAAAATGGCCGCAGCTGCCACTTCCAAGTAATTTGCACATGCGCACTGGAGGTGTCCCCGGGAACAAGGCACGGGCGCCATGTTCCCGGAGACCAGCGCATGCGCAGTAGACTCTGGCATTATGCCAGAGTCTACTTCTGCGGAGAGGAGGGGGCCTGCGACGGAGGCTGCATGCGGGTCCCCTCCTCTCTTAAAACGCCCCTGCTCCCTGCAGCCAGTTGCACTTAGGCAGAGCGGGAAATAGTTATTAGACCGGCTGTCAGAATCCTGGCGTTCAGGATTCCGACGCCGGAATCCCGACAGCCAGTAAAATGCTGGCGTTTGGAATACCGTCCGCTCCCTGGTATTCCCACTCAGGTGGTGGGTCCACGCCATCACTTGAGGCAGAATAGACGTGTGATGAGCGCAGCAAGCCAGTGAGGGGACACACTACGCTCGCTGCCGGTATTGCGGCTGGTGCGATGCCGCTGTCTGAATTCTGTCACGTGGCATCCCATCAGCAGGCATATCATACTGAACCCAGGCAGAGCTGTCCCAGGCATTTAAGGGACACTCCAGGCAGTCTGTGTAGCTACCCTTAGGATGCTCTGGGAAGTGCTCTACAGTACTTCCCAGAGTCGGCAGCACCATTCCCTAGGTGTGTCGTCATAAGGAAAGGGGGCTGGGCTAGCACAGGGCGCACTGCCACCCCACTCCGATACTGTTTAGCTGAACAGAGTTGAGGCTGATTCAGTTAAATACAAGTCAGTTTGTGGCTGTAACGTGCAAGTTTTGGCACCATACATACTCCCGAGCCCGGAATGATGCGATGTTATACGCAGCTCAGTGGCAAGTCCATTACTATGTAGACATGTTCAGTGAGGCATGTATACATAATATAATTAATAACTGAGCAGCATCAGCTCCTACCTTGTTGGAGGAGGAGAGCTGCTGCTGGGTCCCCTCCTCCTTGTCCCCGCCGCGGCTGGTGCCTGGGTCATGGCACCTGTCCTATGTACAGTTCACAGACGCCGGGACCCGGCGCATGCACAGTAGTGGCAACGGTAGTATGCATGCACAAAACCACAGCTTCTGTGGACTGCATCGGCTGCAGCCCATAGAAGCCGGCTTGGGCTGATGAGGCAGGGAGCTGGCTTCCTACAATAAGCAACAGTCTGCCTATTGCAGCTCAGTCTGGCAGTCCCGGAGGGAGGAAATACATCCCAATGAGACCTCCTGTAGTGTCTGTGACTGGCAGGTAGGACTTCCAATAGGAAGTCACTGCCAGTCACAGTGAAGCCAGTGCAATCTGACGGACTGCATCTGGCTTCACGGACAGTGAGCTAGGTGGCGGGTTTTACCTAGGGGGTGTGGGGGCTGCAGTCCTGCAGCCCGTAGGTAAAAACCACCACTAGTGCGAACTGATGATGATAGCTATGAAAGCATGCATATACAGACAGTGGGCCTACAGAGAAGCATACAACTCTGTACACTGGCGAATATGTGCACACAATGCTAGTGAAATTATGGCCAACCTGCGTTCATTAGCCCCAATAAGGGTTGAATGAATAAATACTGTCAAAATTTGTATTGTCGCTATTAAAATTAATATCTATTCAAAATGTATGAATTTTAGCAATATTGCGATTTATGCTGGTTCGTGGGATCCCAGTTCTGATTTAGCCACATTGTCCCTATGGTAGCATTATGGCCGGAGAGAGTTCTTCAGAGTCCTCTCCGTAGCATCCATGCTCCCCCCTGCGCACGCATGACCTTACGGCAGCACATGTGTCAGAACAGGCAGTATAGTGAGAAGTGTAGATGTCACTATACAGTCACCGTCTTTGTAGGGACAGGCTCCTATTGGAACTGCTGCCCTGGCAAATGTTTACTGATAAATAAGAATAAGAAAATAATTTCTTATTGCCATAATTAGCAGCAAAATGAAATTGTAGTTTGCGTGGACAATTTGCTAAATGATAAATAGGTCCCTCCAAGAGGATTTGCAGTTCACACGGCGCTGTCCAATGGCCCTCATTCCGAGTTGTTCGCTCGCAAGCTGCTTTTAGCAGCTTTGCACACGCTAACCCGCCGCCTACTGGGAGTGAATCTTAGCTTATCAAAATTGCGAACGAAAGATTAGCAAAATTGCGAATAGACACTTCTTAGCAGTTTCTGAGTAGCTCCACACTTACTCGGCATCTGCGATCAGTTCAGTCAGTTTCGTTCCTGGTTTGACGTCACAAACACTCCCAGCGTTCGGCCAGACACTCCTCCGTTTCTCCAGCCACTCCCGCGTTTTTCCCAGAAACGGTAGCGTTTTTTCACACACACCCATAAAACGGCCAGTTTCCGCCCAGAAACACCCACTTCCTGTCAATCACATTACGATCACCAGAACGAAGAAAAAACCTTGTAATGCCGTGAGTAAAATACCTAACTGCATAGCAAATTTACTTGGCGTAGTCGCACTGCGGACATTGCGCATGCGCATTAGCGACTAATCGCTCCGTTACGAGAAAAATATAACGAACGAACAACTCGGAATGACCACCCATGTTATAATGACAGTTACACTTAGCCTTTAGTAAGTGACACTCTCCATCACTCACAGTCTAATATTTTTGGACAGTGTGGCATCCACAGCAGCGGCGAGACTCCTGGAGACCAAAGAAGGTTTGGACTTTAGGTTCCAGCTGTCAGGGGCACACAAGGGGCTCAGATAAATCCTTCCATAACCATTATCTACACCCGCTGATCACTGCAGCAATACAGGCAGGGTTACAGCTGGATCTATCTGTAGTTTACGGGCAGCCACTGTCGTTTGAGTTTTGGTATGAATGGTTGACCATGTTAAAGTCATTAGGACAGTCATTAGGTCGACCACTATTGGCCGACATTGACGGCACAGACAACTAGTCGACACATGATAATGGCCGGCATGGGACATGTCGACACATGAACAGTTCGACATGGATTTTTTTTACTGTTTTTGGTGTAATTTTTTCGGTAACATGACCAGGAACCCCAATTAGTGTACCGCGTCTCCTTACATGGCGAGCGGTTACTATTCCCAATTGTAGTCCACAAGGATGGTAATGTATGAAAAAGTTACAAATCTATTTTTTTTAAATACCCATGTCGACCTTTTCATGTGTCGACATGTTATGTGTCGACCATTTCCATGTGTTGACCATTTGCCAGTGTAGACCATGTCAATGTCGACCAATAATTGTCGACCTAGTGACTGTTGACTTCAGCAGGGTCGACCTGCCAAACGGATATCTGTCTTTTGCCGGAGACTGCCTGGCACAATTACGCTTGTTTTTTTAATTGAGACAGGCGAGACGGGCGCCGCACAGTGACAGAGGAGCAGCCAGAAGACACAGGTGTTGGAGACCATCTATTTTGCCTCTGCAGTGTTCTCAATAATATAGTAAGTTAATATGCAATAGTCATACAAACAAGGGTAGTGTCCTGTGCACCAATAATAAAGGGGATTAATTAGCCTAGAGAAGTCCAGCAAGGGAGAATTGTCAAGTCGATTGTATTTGGAATTGTGTCTCCTTTCCCTTTTGAATTACCAGCATGGAGAGGAAGTACACACAAATCAGACACATAAGTGCAGAGATCTTTTATAAGTTGAAAACATTTAATAAAACAGTGCACTTACAATACATAGTTGAATAAAAGGGTGTGACACGGGAGGCCGGCAGTCAGGAGGCCGGCGATCAGGATCCCGGCGGTTGGGATGATGACCGACACCGACATCCTGACAATTATAATGCTGACAGGGAACGGGGTAATTAATTTACCCTTCCCCTTCCTCCTGCCCTAACCTGCCCGGGGTGTTGGCTAAGATAGTAGGGGTGGCAGCTAGGGCTAAGTCACAGGGGTGGGGACTAGGACTATGACTCTGGCGAAGTGGTGGTTATGGCTACCGCCATGGCTGGACTGGCCATCTGGTACTTCTAGCACATGCCAGAAGGGCCGATGGGCTGAATCCCAGAAACCATACCCGCCTCAGGGAATGCCCACCGTTGCCAGCCAAACATTTTCATAGAGTCCTGGTGGTAATGAGCCACACTTGGCGCTTTTCAAACCACTAATGGGCATTTATGCATCTGATGAAGGCCCATTAGTGTTCTGAATTGTGTTGAGCCTATTCGTGTGATTGGCTCACAAATGGCGCCAAATTTAAATGGGTGCTGCTGCCTGCAGCTCAGTTCTTACAGTTAGCGGCAGCGGCAGTCGAGCGACTTTGGCCACGTCAAAGTGATGGATGGCAGGGCAATTTTTCCAGGTAGCTTGCCCGAAAAATAAACCCTGGGGAGAACACTGCTCCAGGTGCCTGGTGCCAGACCCTACAATTTCAATTTGGCATGAAAATTAGGTGGTATATTGTAATTTCGTCTGACCAGAATTCAGCATGGGATGAGAGTAAATCTTTATCTGCACTGTGTGGATAACTATGCCTTTGCAGAACATCTGTCTCATCGTGCTCATCCTCACCTGCTGGGAAGAGTCAGTAGCACTAATTTTAGATGGACTTTGGTTCTACCACTACTAGGGTCTGATGTATTTTCCTTAAAATATGACTAATATAGTAAGCTTTGTGTTATAACTTTATGAAGAGGATGATAGAGAGTCAAATGTTTTATCATCATCTGAATTCCCAACTTGGGCTGGGCAGTCCATAACTCCTGATAATAGAATCATCTAAAATCAGGCTCCATTTTGGCTTAAGAGACACTTTTTTTTCCTCTAAAAAAGTAACTGGCATCAAATACAACAAATGCGATATTGGGGATTCCCAACAAAATAAAAGCCTCAATTTGAAGCTGAATAACTTCTCCTTGGGGTCCAATATGCACCATGTGGCCTGGCCAGGAGGTCGAGACAGCCATGGGGCACGGGTACTGGCAACCCCCTCCAAATGGCCATGGGGGTCATTCCGAGTTGATCGTAGCTGTGCTAAATTTAGCACAGCTATGATCAGGCACTCAGACATGCGGGGGGACGCCCAGCACAGGGCTAGTCCGCCCGAATGTCAGTGACGCCCCCCCCCCCCCCCATAGCGGCGATGCTTTTGCATTTCAAGAGAACCTCTTCGCTGCCCAGGTCGCAGTGGCTGTGTGTGATGTCACGCCGCCGCCGCAGCCCCCCCCTCCCCCCCAATGGTCCAGCAATGCCTGCTTTGGCCGGACCGTGCCCCCTAAACGCCCAGCGACCGCCTCTGCCTTCAGCCGTCTGGACTTATTACTTCACTGGATAAGTGGACAAGACCTGAGATTGGTCTTTTCTACCAGGATGAGCAAGAACACTCTTTGAAATGTTTCTCCTGGACATTTTGGGAGAGTAGGTGAGTATCTAGTGCTAGAAAAATAGAGCAGTTGACGTAGAAAGCAATATATAGGATATTTGAATATTCCATATGGTTACAATTGCATATAATAGACAATTAACGTGTAATTAACAGACACTACTGGGGGAGATGTACTAAACAGTGATAAAAGTGGAGAAGTGAGCCGGTGGAGAAGTTGCCTGAGGCAACCAATCAGCATTGACGTAACATTTATAATTTGCATACTATAAAAGTATATAGAGCAGCTGATTGGTTGCCATGGGCAACTTCTCCACTGGCTCACTTCTCCACTTTTATCACTGCTTAGTACATGTTCCCCAGTTTTTCCTTGAACAATATAGAAAGAATTGAAAACTTTGAATGTAATTTTCAAGTAGGGGTAATTGTTTACTATGCATGAGATATCCTGCATCTTTAGGTAGGTGTTAGGTGGTGTACACAGGGGGCTTTCAGAATAAATGATTTGACACAAATGGGTGGAACCAGTTAATCAAGTACATACTGTACAGAGAATCAGATGAAAGATCAATCATTTCACTAAAAAAAACATCAAACAATCATTTTGCTAAACACATTCGACACACTTCATAATTCCACAGCTTACTGTACATATAAACTGGATATTTTGATAAAATGCCTATATATTATCCAATACAGATGGTGGTCTGTATTACAATCTGTGAAGGTAAGTTCCTGTTGTACAAGGAAATCACAGGAAGAGCAGGATTTTTTTTTTCCCCAGACAAGAAACCTCTTCATAAGCCTGTATGAGACAGTAATTATGACTTTAGGCTGAGCTGACATCTTCAGCAAGTTCTGCGCTATCTTACCCCTTATTAACGATGGTAGGTTGTTTGAAGTGGGTGTTTCAAACGTCTTTTCTTAATTATCAGTGTGGCACGGAAGAAAAGCGCGAGTACCCTTGCATTATAGACTCGGAATGGATTTGATTTGCTTTGTTTTGATATTTTTCTCACTTGAAAGTATGTACACAGATCACAGAGGGAGAGGGGATACAAACCGCCTATTGCATTACCACAGATCCCTCATTTCCATTAAAATGTGTTGACTTTTCTCTCTGCAGTTCTAACCCTCCCTGTTCTGTTTCTCCTATTCATTAACTCAAGTAGCTGGGGAATGCATAAGACAAGCTAACCAAGCACATACTGGTACATTACATGCAAACACAAATGTAATGATTCATTTTAAGCCGCATATCTTTCTGTTGATGCTGCTGTTTGGAAGCGCACATCTTCTGGGCTTCTGTAGGGATTTAGGAGAGCAGCATTTGAGTGCATTTTAAAAGACATGTCAAAGATGTAATTATTTTATATGTCCTCCTCCTGGGATTTCTCTCAGAAGATGACCTTATTCACCCTAACAAATATAGCCATGTCACCATACTCATAGGATTCCGCTAAGGATACTCCCTTTTTATTATCAGATTCCCAGATGGGGGTGTGGCCAGGGGTGTGGTCAAAATTGCAATAGGAATATAATAATTTTGTCAAATATCAGGCAATTTTCTTAGCACTCTAATTAAGACAGAAAAATGAATTTATCGCATCAAATTGGCGGGCATGCATCTTTTTATGCTGTCTGCTCCACTTGTCCATTTTTATGTCACAAAGCCCCCACATGCCAGTGCTCCTTATGCCCCTTATATGCCAGAGTTATGTCGGGCTACAATGCTGGGTGGAAGCATGGCCAGAGGAATGGCTATGCCACATTGGAGGCATTCTAATGCAAATGCATTGAGGCCTGGGCCTCCGGAGGTCTGGTCTTAGGCACTGTGTACCAGTGGTGTGCGGTGGGGTGAGGCAGGTGAGGCAGAGCCTTTCCTGTCATACTAACATTTGCGCCAGAGTTTTGACTGTAAAAAGTATATGAAAAATACAAAGAATACAGATGGAGCCACGCTAATCATGGTTCCGTCTGTGCCTGGACGCACCCACGCGCATGGATTGCCTAGTCACGTTGGGAGCGCTCGTATGCCATGGAGCCGTTTCAGATGAGCACGGCTCCATCTGTATGTTAGAAAATACTTTATACAGTCAAAACTTTGCAGGAAAAAGTCTATGGCAGGTGAGGCAGTGCCCCACCTGTGTACATTTTCTGCACTTCTCTGATCAAAACTCCCAAAATTTCCAGGAGTTTATACCTCTGCCCCTGTGTATAATGCCCACATGAACCCTACGGCTCATATATTGTGTGTACAGGGGCGGATTGGCCCACCAGGACACCATGACAGATTCCGATGGGCCAGTTCCATATCCCCCTCAGCCAAGCCGATTCACAGTCAGGCTGGGCTGGCACACACTGCTTCCAGTACTTGTGGTTCATTGGAACGCAATCCGAAAGTTAGGCTAGAAAGGACTTCCAGGTGCCGCTAGCCATGAAAAGTGGTGAAGCTGTTCTATCAACGGGGGAACTGAAGAAAGTTTACCAGCCCAGCAGCATCATCTCTCTGGACCCAGCCAAAGGTCTCTTCAATGAGCCAGGCCCAGGAGCAGCAGCATAGCGATGGTCAGAGCCGGGTTCACTATACCCGCTGCCACCCCAGCTCCCGCACTATCACTGAACTGGCCAGAGAGGTGACTGCGCACTGAAGGGGACCCAGCAGAGAGGGTATTTTTAATTATCATGTTGATGTAAGCAGGGCAATCGAGAGCCGGGATGGGCCAATATACTTTTCAAGGGGCATGACCTAATCACAGGAGGTGTGGTAATGTACCCTTAGAAAAAAAATCTGAAAAAAATTGTATTTTAAGCACCTCCATGGCCACATTGCAGCCCAGTACACAGCGGCGTGTGATGGGCTGAGGAAAAGAGCTGCATCTGCTACTGCTAGGGGGAGGTGGACTGGGCCCCTACTAGACCCTCACTGGGCCCGGGTAATTTATACCCTCCCCCCCCCCTCTCTCGGCACCACTGGGTGTAAGGCTTAGGGCGTTCCCGGTCACCGTGTATGGTTTGGGGACTGGACAGGAGCAGGATGTACTTTGTTCTCAGGATGCCAGCTGACCAGGTAGCACTCACAGCCAGCCCTGGGACAATCTCTTATGCAAAGTTCTTCAGCCCTATAGCTGCCCAATGTCTGTCCATGATGATGGGCCTATTTATGTAATGCAGTGACTACGTATGTAATGCACTGACTACGTACGTAATGCGGTGGCTACATATGTAATGCGGTGGCTATGTATGTAATATGGTGCTATTTGTATAATATGGTGCTATAATTGTAATGTGCTGCTATTCGTGTTATGTGGTGCTATTCCTGTAATAATGTGGTGGCTATGTATGTAATCAGGGACGGATTGGCCACTGGGACAGATTCTGCTGTGCTGGTCCTCTGTGTCTGTGTTTCACTACATGTGTGTACTCCCTTCCTGTGCTGTATGTAGTGTGTGCTCCCTCCTTGTACTGTACTGTATGTAGTGTGTGCTCCTTCCCTGTACTGTGCTGTATGTAGTGTGTGCTCCCTCCCTGTACTGTGCTGTATGTAGTGTGTGCTCCCTCCCTGTACTGTGCTGTATGTAGTGTGTGCTCCCCCTCCCTGTACTGTGCTGTATGTAGTGTGCGCTCCCCCTCCCTGTACTGTGCTGTATGTAGTGTGCGCTCCCCCTCCCTGTACTGTGCTGTATGTAGTGTGTGCTCCCTCCCTGTACTGTGCTGTATGTAGTGTGTGCTCCTTCCCTGTACTGTGCTGTATGTAGTGTGTGTGTGCTCCCCCTCCCTGTACTGTGCTGTATGTAGTGTACGCTCCCCCTCCCTGTACTGTGCTGTATGTAGTGTGTGCTCCCCCTCCCTTTACTGTGCTGTATGTAGTGTGTGCTCCTTCCCTGTACTGTGCTGTATGTAGTGTGTGTGTGCTCCCCCTCCCTGTACTGTGCTGTATGTAGTGTACACTCCCCCTCCCTGTACTGTGCTGTATGTAGTGTGCGCTCCCCCTCCCTGTACTGTGCTGTATGTAGTGTGTGCTCCCCCTCCCTGTACTGTGCTGTATGTAGTGTGTGCTCCTTCCCTGTACTGTGCTGTATGTAGTGTGTGCTCCCCCTCCCTGTACTGTGCTGTATGTAGTGTGTGCTCCCTCCCTGTACTGTGCTGTATGTAGTGTGTGCTCCCTCCCTGTACTGTGCTGTATGTAGTGTGTGCTTCTACTCCCTGTACTGTGCTGTATGTAGTGTGTGCTCCCTCCCTGTACTGTGCTGTATGTAGTGTGTGCCCCCCCCCCCCCTGTACAGTGCTGTATGTAGTGTGTGCTCCCTCCCTGTACTGTGCTGTATGTAGTGTGTGCTTCCTCCCTGTACTGTGCTGTATGTAGTGTGTGCTCCCTCCCTGTACTGTGCTGTATGTAGTGTGTGCTCCCTCCCTGTACTGTGCTGTATGTAGTGTGTGCTCCCTCCCTGTGCTGTGCTGTATTTAGTGTGTGCTCCCCCTTCCTGTACTGTGCTGTATGTAGTGTGTGCTTCCTCACTGTACTGTGCTGTATGTAGTGTGTGCTCCCTCCCTGTACTGTGCTGTATGTAGTGTGTGCTCCCTCCCTGTACTGTATGTAGTGTGTGCTCCCCCTCCCTGTACTGTGTTGTATGTAGTATGTGCTCCCTCCCTGTACTGTGCTGTATGTAGTGTGTGCCCCCTCCCTGTACTGTGCTGTATGTAGTGTGTGCCTCCTCCCTGTACTGTGTTGTATGTAGTGTGTGCTCCCTCCCTGTACTGTGCTTTATGTAGTGTACGCTCCCCCTCCCTGTACTGTGCTGTATGTAGTGTGTGCTCCTTCCCTGTACTGTGCTGTATGTAGTGTGTGCTCCCCCTCCCTGTACTGTGCTGTATGTAGTGTGTGCTCCCTCCCTGTACTGTGCTGTATGTAGTGTGTGCTCCCTCCCTGTACTGTGCTGTATGTAGTGTGTGCTTCTACTCCCTGTACTGTGCTGTATGTAGTGTGTGCTCCCTCCCTGTACTGTGCTGTATGTAGTGTGTGCCCCCCCCCCCCCCTGTACAGTGCTGTATGTAGTGTGTGCTCCCTCCCTGTACTGTGCTGTATGTAGTGTGTGCTTCCTCCCTGTACTGTGCTGTATGTAGTGTGTGCTCCCTCCCTGTACTGTGCTGTATGTAGTGTGTGCTCCCTCCCTGTACTGTGCTGTATGTAGTGTGTGCTCCCTCCCTGTGCTGTGCTGTATTTAGTGTGTGCTCCCCCTTCCTGTACTGTGCTGTATGTAGTGTGTGCTTCCTCACTGTACTGTGCTGTATGTAGTGTGTGCTCCCTCCCTGTACTGTGCTGTATGTAGTGTGTGCTCCCTCCCTGTACTGTGCTGTATGTAGTGTGTGCTCCCCCTCCCTGTACTGTGTTGTATGTAGTATGTGCTCCCTCCCTGTACTGTGCTGTATGTAGTGTGTGCCCCCTCCCTGTACTGTGCTGTATGTAGTGTGTGCCTCCTCCCTGTACTGTGTTGTATGTAGTGTGTGCTCCCTCCCTGTACTGTGCTTTATGTAGTGTACGCTCCCCCTCCCTGTACTGTGCTGTATGTAGTGTGTGCTCCTTCCCTGTACTGTGCTGTATGTAGTGTGTGCTCCTTCCCTGTACTGTGCTGTATGTAGTGTGTGCTCCTCCTCCCTGTACTGTGCTGTATGTAGTGTGTGCTCCCTCCCTGTACTGTGCTGTATGTAGTGTGTGCTCCCCCTCCCTGTACTGTGCTGTATGTAGTGTATGCTCCCTCCCTGTACTGTGCTGTATGTAGTGTGTGCTCCCTCCCTGTACTGTGCTGTATGTAGTGTGTGCTCCCCCTCCCTGTACTGTGCTGTATGTAGTGTATACTCCCTCCCTGTACTGTGCTGTATGTAGTGTGTGCTCCCTCCCTGTACTGTGCTGTATGTAGTGTGTGCTCCCTCCCTGTACTGTGCTGTATGTAGTGTGTGCTCCCCCTCCCTGTACTGTGCTGTATGTAGTGTATACTCCCTCCCTGTACTGTGCTGTATGTAGTGTGTGCTCCCTCCCTGTACTGTGCTGTATGTAGTGTGTGCTCCCTCCCTGTACTGTGCTGTATGTAGTGTGTGCTCCCTCCCTGTACTGTGCTGTATGTAGTGTGTGCTCCCTCCCTGTACTGTGCTGTATGTAGTGTGTGCTCCCCCTCCCTGTACTGTGCTGTATGTAGTGTATGCTCCCTCCCTGTACTGTGCTGTATGTAGTGTGTGTTCCCTCCCTGTACTGTGCTGTATGTAGTGTGTGCTTTCTCCCTGTCCTGTGCTGTATGTAGTGTGTGCTCCCTCCCTGTACTGTGCTGTATGTAGTGTGTGCTCCCCCTCCCTGTACTGTATGTAGTGTGTGCTCCCTCCCTGTACTGTGCTGTATGTAGTGTGTGCCCCCTCCCTGTACTGTGCTGTATGTAGTGTGTGCCTCCTCCCTGTACTGTGTTGTATGTAGTGTGTGCTCCCTCCCTGTACTGTGCTTTATGTAGTGTACGCTCCCCCTCCCTGTACTGTGCTGTATGTAGTGTGTGCTCCTTCCTGTACTGTGCTGTATGTAGTGTGTGCTCCTTCCCTGTACTGTGCTGTATGTAGTGTGTGCTCCTCCTCCCTGTACTGTGCTGTATGTAGTGTGTGCTCCCTCCCTGTACTGTGCTGTATGTAGTGTGTGCTCCCCCTCCCTGTACTGTGCTGTATGTAGTGTATGCTCCCTCCCTGTACTGTGCTGTATGTAGTGTGTGCTCCCTCCCTGTACTGTGCTGTATGTAGTGTGTGCTCCCCCTCCCTGTACTGTGTTGTATGTAGTATGTGCTCCCTCCCTGTACTGTGCTGTATGTAGTGTGTGCCCCCTCCCTGTACTGTGCTGTATGTAGTGTGTGCCTCCTCCCTGTACTGTGTTGTATGTAGTGTGTGCTCCCTCCCTGTACTGTGCTTTATGTAGTGTACGCTCCCCTCCCTGTACTGTGCTGTATGTAGTGTGTGCTCCTTCCCTGTACTGTGCTGTATGTAGTGTGTGCTCCTTCCCTGTACTGTGCTGTATGTAGTGTGTGCTCCTCCTCCCTGTACTGTGCTGTATGTAGTGTGTGCTCCCTCCCTGTACTGTGCTGTATGTAGTGTGTGCTCCCCTCCCTGTACTGTGCTGTATGTAGTGTATACTCCCTCCCTGTACTGTGCTGTATGTAGTGTGTGCTCCCTCCCTGTACTGTGCTGTATGTAGTGTGTGCTCCCTCCCTGTACTGTGCTGTATGTAGTGTGTGCTCCCTCCCTGTACTGTGCTGTATGTAGTGTGTGCTCCCCCTCCCTGTACTGTGCTGTATGTAGTGTATGCTCC